>NW_027331941.1:875562-1175562 GCF_048418815.1 Hemitrygon akajei
TGAAATATTTGTTATTTATTGGACTGAGCTTAAGAAACGGACTGATCATGTAATGTGAATGGATGATTGTAAAAAAGGACCTGGTATCTCCAACGTGCTAATGTGGAGGGACTTTATCCGACCACGTATCTCTGATGCGGTGAACATGAAACAAACGATATCATCAGGAAAAAAAAATGTGCCTGTACGATTGGGTGCTGATGATGGTACCCGGAACGAATCGTGCGCTCTTTCTTGCTCACGATGGTGACGCCTGAGCTGCCATGTTTCCCCATCATTCTCTGCGCGCTCCTTTGGATGTGTAAAGTGAAAGTTGGGAAACGCGCCGTCGAATTGTGCGTTAAAAAGAGGCCACTGAGTGTAAATTGCATCGTGAATCAAGGTAAGTGATAAAACATAAGTTATCCTGCAGAGACACATTACGGAGGAAGGACAGAACAGTTCTGGACAGACAGATTAGTTAGCAAGCACAACAAATATTGTAAGGAGCGCCAATGATAAACTTGTTTACATTACTGCTTATTACTTGATATTACTCGATATTACTTGAAATGATATTACTTATCATTTTCCGGGAAAAAAATCATGTTATACAACACGTTTAGCTGTGCGCTAACACTGCCTCACCACCTTAACAAATAAATAATGGGACAGAGCACCGCAGACTTTAGCTGCTCCCTGAATTTGGTTTGGGTCACACCGTAAATGAAGGTGTTTGTGCAAGAGCTGAAAAGCTGAATCATTGTCCCCGTTAGCTGCGCCAGCCACAGTCGGATGGTGGTTTCCAGGTCCGTGTAGAGGCACCGCAGGAAAATGAAGACCAGGGTGGTTGTCGCCCAGCACAGGAGGAAACTAGCCGACAGGGTAAACAGAAGTATGATAGACTGTCTCCGGCTCCTCATCTCCGGATCCTGCTGCTTCTCGCCAGTTCTCTGACCCCGGAGACCCCTGCGGACTCGGCTGGACGCCAGGATCCGTCTGACGGTCAGGATGTTCAGTAACAAAATGAGGAAGAAAGGAAGCAGCGGATTTAACAGGCGGTCCACCCAGTAAAACCACTCAAACCCAGACTTCATGTGAAGACCCCACTTTGCATGGCATTGTTTAAAATAATTCCCTGCAATTTCTCTGTGCAGGAAGTAATAGGGGATGTTCTTTAAACAGAACACGATGCATATTGTGCCAATAACCCATCCCACAATTCTTGGCGTACAGTACTTGGACTGAATCTTAGACCAGCAAATGGCCACAAAGCGATCGAAAGTGAACGCTACAGTCAGCCACACGGAACAATCTAAAGACACGTAACACAAGACGTAGTGGACTAAACAGAACGGAAGTGATGGCTGAAGCCAGTATACTCCGTACGTTTCAATAATCTGGTAGAACGCGACTTCGATGATCACCACCATTAGATCGGCCACGGTCATCGCCACCAGATACCGAGTGATACCTTTGGAGAGACCACACTTTCCTCGGCTGAGTATCACGATCGCCACCACGTTAACTGTCGAAAAGAAAAGAAAAGTAGAATTACGACATCTGTAACATCCAATCAAACCGCGTTTCCTAAGGTAATTATTACACTTGTGCATCTTTTGATAATATTTATAATCATAATCACTATAGATGTACGGAGTCATACAGGGAGAAAGCTGACGCTTGCAATTGTACGACAGATCATCTCTTGATTAAAAGTTTGTATAATGTGAGATATCTGCCACTCAGCGAAAACGCAATTGGTTAGAGTGACCTTCTGTAGCTGTAGCCCAACCTTTTCAGCACCTGTGATACTCTTCTGCGCACCGCCTGTGTAACGAGAGGTTATAAAAGTTACACGAACCACGTAATGTAAGAAAATGTGTATCTGTTGTCCTTGCACAACTCAGCAAGAACCTATTGAAGTGTGGGTGAAGAGACAGCTGTTCGGCCTTTACTCCGAACCGAAAGTATTCCAAGCCAGGTGATAATGCAGATTTTGTAATTCCAGTGTATTCCAGCCGAAATGCTGGAGGAGCTCAGCATAAACAGCTGACGGCTTTGGAAATCCATCAAATTTATCCTTCTGCCTTCTTCAGGACTCCACAAGCACCAGCATATTTCGCTTTTAGAAATGGTGTGTGATCCCCTTGTATCAACTTTAAGATAACCAACTGTGAACTGTGAGACCATAAAGGAAGCAGTTCTAACGACGGCAAGCAATGATGAGAGAGAGTGAGAGCGAGAGAGAGAGCGAGAGAGAGAGACACAGAGAGAGAGAGAGAGAGAGAGAGAGAGAGAGAGAGAGAGAGAGAGAGAGAGAGAGAGAGAGAGAGAGAGAGAGAGAGAGAGAGAGAGAGAGAGAGAGAGAGAGAGAGAGAGAGAGAGAGAGCTGACGTTTTCAGTCCAGACCCGTCATCATTGCTTCTCGGCTCACTCTCTCCTGTTATAGCTTCGACCCCCGTCCATTCTGATTCTGATGTCCTGTCCCCGCAGGAAACACCGACTGTTTATTTCTCTCCATAGGTCAGGGATTCCTAACCTTGGGTCGACTGACTTCTATGTTAATGGTAGTGGCGCTTGGCATAAAAAACACGTTTGGGATGCCTTGCCACAGTTGCTGCCTGACCTGAGGAGATCCCCAATCACTTCGTGTGTTTGTTACTCTGGATTTTCTGTTTTTGCAGAATCTTTCATGTTTATAGTGGAAACGAACCTGAATGTTTGTGGCAATATTCGAGTTGATCGCGGTAGTTTAAACTTGACAAGATGCTGCGGTAAATCAATATAACTGCGACCGTTTGCCGTTTTGCAGACGGCTAACATAATTCAATTCCACATATATGGTAAAAGCCCAAAACTTACAGTACAATTTACACCTCGGAACAACAAATACATCCATTAATGGATTAAATGGAAGGATAGATGAAGAGCGAGATGTGTAAGTAATATATCACAATCCGATCACCGAAAATAGTTTGATATCCCCACACATGTGCATCTTACCTGGGACTCCGATGACCACAATAACAGGGTAGCATATTTTCATTGCTGTATCCATGCGATAGTGCAGTAGATATCCGGCTGTAACTCCGTTAATTATTCACAAAATTTCCAATCGATTAAAGAAAACCCACACGAGAAACGAAGCACGCAGAAGCACAACGGGACGCCTTTAATGAAGATCACCGAAATAAAATGTGCTCGCTTCAATTGGAACGGTTCTGCGAATTCGATACGCCCTGGTAGTTCGTTCTCAAGTGAAGTGTGGAGACTGCAAATTCCATCTTTTATAACGCATTCACTGAGCCGATGATGAAACCAGTTTGCATAACTGTCGGTGTTAATTACCGCTACTGCGCAACTACTCCAGCTTTCTCTGCCTTCAAGACCTGGAGACCCAGTGTAGATGCAAAGTTCTTTCGGCCAGAAACGCAGCATTAATAATAATGATGAAGTGTCCGTTCCATTGCTACAGAATGTAGGGTTCTATTCAAGTAGAAGTGGTGACACGTCTATTCTCTCATCATGTCAAAACATCAATCAGAACAGTGCGAGTTCATCTCAGACATTACGACTCCTTTCGATTAAGCTCCAGGTATCTCAATCTGACCAACACGTTCTATTAATGTGGATCTCCGCTTTGCCATTCATACGTCACTGCTCCTTTTGAAATACGCGTGGTGATGATGTCTGCACTTCAGCGGGTATGCGGGATCACAGAAACATCGGGTCATCGAATAGTACAGCTCAGAAATATACCCTTCGGCGCATCAGGTTCGTGCAGAACAATTATGTTGCCTCGTTCCATCGGCCTGAAACAGGCCAATCGCCACCTGGACCCTCCTAACCATCAGCCAGTCCAAGTTTCTCTTACATTTTGAAGTCGAATTTCTATTAAGCAGTTTTGCTCTAAGTTGCTTCCAAACAGTTTCCACCTTCTGTGTGAACATCTCCCCAATGTTCCCTTTAAATAATTCACCCCTCTCGTTCTAGTCTCTCCCAACAACAGTGGAAAATGACTGCTTGCATTAACCCATCTGTACTCCTCATGATTCCGTATCCTTCTATCAAACCCCCACTCCTTGGGAATAAAGTCCTCTCCTTACCAAATCTTGCCTATAAATTAAGTCTTCAAGTTCCGGGCTTATTTTTGCATCCTTCCAACCTTATTGAAATACTTCCTGCGCTTGGTGTACCGACAGGTAGAGGAAAGTGTATGCAGGATGTGAGCATGCACTTTAATGAATAAAGCGCGTTATACTGGATGTGGAGAGAATGCTTCGTTCAGTGAGGACTAGAGGGCAAAGACTCAGATTATGAGTCTGTTCCTTTAGAACAGAGAAGAAGAGGAATATCTTTAGCCAGGGCGTTGTGAATCTTTGAAAATCACTGCCACAGGAGGCTGTGGAGGGCAAGTCATTGCGTAGCTATAAAGCTGAAACTGAGAGGTAAGAGCGTGAAAGGTTTCAGAAAAAAGTCAGGACAATGGACTTGAGAAGGTTAGTAAATCTACCACGATGGAATGGTGGAGCAACTTTGTCCTGCAGGATGACCTAATTCCACTCTTCCACTTAATCTCTGATGGGCAAGAGTGAATCTGAATTTCTTCCAGACACGCAGGAAGTCAGGGTCAGACAGAGTTTGGTATGTATTTGTTTCACTGTGAACACTACAAGAGCAAGAATCCCGAGGGGAGGGGGTATTAAGGATGTATACGTACATTAATAACATATTTACACTGAACTCTCCAATTTAAAATTTAAAACGTCCATCAGATGTCGAGCGTCCTTGGACCTGCATTTAAAGAACTGTTAGGTATGCTTTCATAGAAGAACATCGGACACCTACATCACAATATGGACCATTCGTCCTACAATGCTGTGCATGGGCTTAAATTTGGGATTATGTTTGCATGTCCAATAGCACGACTTCGTGCCGCAATCCTCTTCACGTTCTGTGAAGTTTCTGAACCAAAAGAATAAGACAGCATCCCCGCGCTTCCTGCGTCTGAGAATGAGGATCGAACTTCATGTCCTATGGTGGCTTATAGCTGTGGATGCGAAGTAATTCAGAATAATGGTAGATATGTATAAAGTCGTGACCTCCACTGCCTGCTGAGGAAACGAGTTCTGCAGATTCACCACTCTCTGGCTACAGAAATTTCTCCCCTTCTAGGTTCTAAATGGACTCCCTCCATATTGAAGCTGTGTCCACTGGTCTTAGACTCTCCCACCATCGAAAGCATTCTCTCCATATCACCGTCAAGTCACGTCAACACTCCACAGGCTTCATGCTTTTGCATTCTGGTGAATCAATGTGCAGAACTATCACACGATCTTCATATGATAAACAACTCAAACCTGGAATCCTTTTCGTGAACCTCTTTTCAAACCTCTCCATTTTCAGCACCGCACTTCCATGGTAAGATCCCACAGATGCTCACAGTACTCCAAGTGAGGATTCTCTAGTGTTTGAAAAGCCGCAACATTACACTTCGCGTTTATATTCACGTCCATTTGAAATGAATACTAACATTGTGCTTGCTTCGCTCACCACAGGTTTAAGTTGAAAATTACACTTTGGGGAATCCTGTACAGAATATATGTCAAACTCAAGGCCCGCGGGCCAAATCCGGCCCGCGGTGGAATTATCTTTGGTCCGCGAGATAATATCTAATTACTATTAAAGCTGGCCCCAGTAATCGAAGCGCCTATGGCGTATGATATGGCTAATGCTGAGTTTATTCAGGTACCAGGTTTTCAGGGTTTTTAGTGTTTATTCGGCAGTCTTGCTCGGCAGTCTTCTTCATAAGAAACGGAATTTGTAAAGTGAAACACTTTGTAGTTATAGCAGAGACTGTGACACATGAGAGCAGGCTGAAAAAACGGAGGCAACGAAAGCTGCGTTCGCACGCGTCCGACTGATCCGGCCCGCATGAAGCTGCATTTTGCTCAATCCGGCCCGTGACCTAAAATGAGTTTGACACCCCTGCTTACAGGAATAATTAAATTCCTTTGCGCCACCGTTTTGCGGATTTCGCTGAATTAGAGAGTAGCATAGACTTTCAGTTCTTCTACTAAAGAGCATGACCACACACTTCCAGGCAAAGTATTCAATTCCCCACTTATTTGTCCATTCTTCTATTTGAAGACTGCGGCCTATTTAATCTGGTGCGTCCATATACCCGAAGTCTCCATCCTCGATAATCGATTGGTACGCCTTCCCAACCTCTGCGCTTAGACTATCCAGTCTATATTTTTCTTCCTTCTGCCACTCTTACTTCGTTGTGTAGTCGAGTGACATTTGCAATTTTCCCATCTTCCGTATTCTAGCCATTCTAGATGATTACTCCACAATATCTTCAGTCACCTCTTTCTGAAAACTGGATTGTAGACAATCTGATCCAGGTGACTTATCCACCTTCAGACTTTACAGTTTACCTACAGCCCTCTCTCTAAGGTATAACTTCAGACTCTTTATCACCCGTGACGCATGGAATTTCCACCATCTTTCTCGTGTCTTCCACAGTGAAGACTGAAGCAAAATACTTATTCAATTCTTCCGGCATTGCACTTCCCCCATTAGTACCTCCCCAGCATCGTTATACAGCGGTCAGATATCCAGTGCCGCCTCTCATTTACACTGGATGTATCCGAAGAAACCTTTCGTCTGTCATTGAACAGTGTAGAGTAGCTTACTCTCGTTGTCAATCCTTACCTTCTGTTTGAGTCTTTTATTGCACTTCTGCTGTTGTTGAAAGCGTTCAATGCATTACGTCCCATCTATTTTGTTCCATTATATGGCCTCTCTTTACGATCTCCCTCAACGCCATCCTTCTGCATTCTCCGCATTACCTTTTCTTGATTTTTATACATAACCTGCATGAGAAAGTGGAGAGGTAGTAAATTTGCTGATGACACCAATTTGACGGTGCTGTGGATAGTCTGGAGGGCTGTCAGAAGTTACAGCGGGACGTCGATCGGATGCAAAGCTGAGCTGAGAAGTGGCAGCGCTGGTTCATTCTGTTAGGTCCAATATGATGGCATAATATAGAATTAATGGTAAGACTCTTAGCAGTGTAGAGGGTCTGAGTGATCTTGGGGTCAGAGTCCATAGACAATCAAAGCTTCTGCGTAGGCCGTCTCTGTGGTTAAGAGGGCATACGGTACATTGGCCTTCATCAACCGTGGGATTGAGTTAAAGAGCCGAGAATTACTGTTGCAACTATATAGGACACTGGTCAGACCCAACCACGATTACTATGCTCAGTTCGTCTCGCCTTACTACAGGAAGGACGTGGAAACCATAGAAAGGTTGCCGAGGAGATTTACAAAGAGGTTTCCTGGATTGGCGAGCATGCATTATGAGAATAGGTTGAGTGAACTCAGCTTTTCTCCTTGGAGTGACGGAGGATGAGAGGTCACCGGATAGAACTGTATAAGATGACAAGAGGCTTTGGAAGTCAAATGCTTTTCCCCGGGGCTGAAATGGCTAACACGAGGGGTCGCAGTTTTAAGGTGCTTGGAAACAGGTACAGAGGAGATGTCAGGGGTAAGTTTTTGTATGCAGAGTAGAGAGTTCGTGGAATGGACTTCCGATGTCAGTTGTGGAGGCGCGTACGTTACTGCCGTTTAAAATAATCCAGGATATGTACATGGAGCTTAGAACAACAGAGGGCTATGTGTAACCCGAGGCAATTTCTAAAGTAAGTACATGTGGACCGATGCTGTAGGCTTTCCATGTTTCTATGCTTCTTACTGGCTTTAATCCTGATATTGCCTTCCGCTTGGAGTGGATGACCCGTATTGCCCATGGAGTCATTCGCCAGGTAAATCTACCAACTTCCGTTGGCGACTTGAACCGTCAGCGTGACGTTCACATTGTATGGTGAAGAACAAGTCCGTCATGCAAAGCGGGCTTAGACTCACTGTTTCAAAACTCAGACATTCTGCACTGTTCTTTGTATTGTCATGTACCCCTCTATTCCCCTTCGCCGCATGTTGTTTGTGACCTGGAATAAATATACTCTTGTTCTGAATCCTATAAAGAGCTGGATTCCAAAGTCCAGCAATGTGGAGATTTTACAAAAGGACATATTCATATAGTGCAAATATCCACATGCTGATCTCCTCAGAATAATATTGCAGTCACTCCGTGCTGGGTTTTACGTCGCAGTTGTCACCGAGATAAGGAAAACAAAGGAAAAAGGACTTTGCCATATCATTCTTAGCTAAATTTCGTAAGGCATGTTAGAGTTACATGTTTACTCTACGAACCAGCCGACGGATTGAGTTTGTCGTATTTTATGGAAACTGAGACCTTCTTATATCCTGGTCTGTTGTTTACAAGTTTAAAAAAAACATATTTTCATTAAATCGTTTCCTTATGAAATGTTTCCTGAACAAAAATACAATTGGAATATTCCCCGTCATTTATCATAAATCAACTACGAGCCATCACGGAAACGTTCTGCATGCTTTGGTCTCAGTTGCATAAATTTGTATTTTATCCTGATAAAATATAGTAACGAATCGGCCCTGTCAGCAGCCCCCATATCAATTGGCAGCAGGTTTGTCATTCTGCATCCACACTGTGCTCATATGCATATTTCATATTCTATGGGTGAAGCGGAAAGGCAGAATGTATTTAACGAATATCTCAGGTTAAATTCCATAGAATTAGCAACTTATAGCACCAGAGACTGGGGAAATGTGAAGCCGCCAGCACTTAGAACGAAACTTAGATCCGCATTGGAACAGTGAGAACGTTTACTACATGCTCCTCTTCCTCAAACCATGAAAAGTCCAAAATTAGAAGGTCAAAGTAAATTCATTGTCAGACTGCACGTATGTTACAGTAAACATGTAAAGTATACATAAGTAAGTAAAGAGGTATAACCATATATAACTATATAACAATTACAGCACGGAAACGGGCCATCTCGGCCGATCTAGTCCTTGCCAAACGCGTTCTCTCACCTCGTCCCACTGACCTGCACTCAGCCCATAACCATCCATTCCTTTGCTGTCCATATACCTATCCATTTGTTTTAAGTGACAATATCGAACCTGCCTTTACCACTTCTACAGGAAGCTCGTTCCACACAGAATCCACTCTCTGAGTAAACAATTTCCACCTCGTGTTACCCCTAAACTTTTGCCCTTTAAGTCTCAACTCATGCCCTCTTGTTTGAATCTCCCTTACTCTCAAAGGAAAAGCCTATCCAAGTCAACTCTATCTATCCCACTCATAATTTTAAATACCTCTATCAAGTCCTCCGTCAAACCTTTACGCTCCAAATAATAAAGACCTGACGAGTTCAACCTTTCTCTGTAAATTAGGTGCTGAAACCCAGGCAACATTCTAGAAAATCTCCTCTGTACTCTCTCTATTTTGTTGACATCTTTCCTGTAATTCGGTGACCAGAACTGTAAACAATTTTCCAAATTTGGTCTCACCAATGCCTTGTAGAATTTTAACAATACATCCCAAATCCTATACTCAATGCACTGACTTATAAAGGCCATCATACCAAAAGCTTTCGTCATCACCCTATCCACATGAGATTTCACCTTCGGGGAACTATGCATCATTCCGTTCTACCGCATTCCTCAATGTCCTACAATTTACCATGTATGTCCTATTTTGATTAGTCCTACCAACATGTAGCAACTCACACTATTCAGCATTAAACTCGATCAGCCATCTTTCAGCCCACTCTTCTAACTGGCCTAAATTTATCTGCAAGCTTTGAAAACCTACTTAATTATCCACAAGGCCACCTACCTTTGTATCTTCAGCACACTTATTAATCTAATTTACCACCCCATCATCCAGATCATTGATGTATATGACAAACAACATTGGACCCAGTACAGATTCCTGAGGCACATCACTGGTCACCGGCCTCCGACTTGACAAACAGTTATCCACCACTACTCTGTCTGGCTTCTCCAATGCAGCCACTGTTGTATCCATTTTACTACTTCAACATTAATACCTAACGATTACACCTTCCTAACTAAACTTCCGTGTGGAACCTTGTCAAAGGCCTTCATGTAATCCATATAGACAACATCCACTGCTTTACCCTCGTCAACTTTCCCAGTAACTTCTTCAAAAAAATCAGTAAGATTTGTCAAACATGACTTTCTACGTACAAATCCACGTTGACTGTTCCTAATCAGACCCTGTCTATCCAAATAATTATACATACCATTTCTAAGAATACTTCCCATTAATTTATCCAAGACTGACGTCAAATAAACAAGCCTATAATTTCTAGGTTTTCTCTTAGAAACTTTTTTAAACAGTGTAACCACATGAGTAATACGCCAGTTCTCTGGCACCATCCCCGTTTCTAATGACATTTGTAATATTTCTGTCAGAGCCCCTGCTATTTCTGCACTAACTTCCCTCAGTGTCCCAGGGAACATCCTGTCAGGATTTGGAGACTTATCCACTTTTATATTATTTAAAAGCGCCAGTACTTCCTTTTCTTTAATTATTACAGTTTCCATAACTGCCCGACTTGTTTTACTGACCTTTCACAATTCAATATCCTTCTCCGTAGTGAATACCGAAGAAAAGAAATTGTTCAATAAATAATATACATAAATAGGTAAATAGATCAAAGCGAGAAAACTAGTTTTTTCTTCATCTGTAAACAGCTTTTGATTGTGTGTAATTTTTCGTTGATTTTTTTTGGTGTTTCCTTTTTTTCTACTGTTAATTCCCGCATGGAAATAAGTCTGCGTGTAGCATATGGTGACATATAACTGTTAAAGGAATAAATCTACTTTGAGCTTTCCTAATCTTGTCTCTCTATATGTTTGTAAGTGTTTTCAGTTCGTCTGTTCAGAGCAAGCGAATGGAGCTCCGTCGTTATATTTCAGACCACAGTGCACAGATACTTGGTAGGACGGGGAGTGAAGTGTTGCAGGAGGTCGGAACTGTGAGAGGCCGACACAACTATAAATCCTGGAGAGAGGGATATCGAATCCCTCAGTAGGAAAGATAACGAAACGTCACTGAATTTCGGTCGGAGCAGGGGGCCTCGGCAGACGAGCTGTCTCTTTGAGACCTTCGTCCACATCGGCTTTTCGGGTGAAATCCATATTCATGCCATCAGGCTGGAGACTTCCCAAACGGAATATAAGTTATTGTTTCTCCAACCTGAGCGCAGCCTTACCCCAGCAGGGCAGGAAATCATCCCAACTGGACGGAATTAGTATCCAGGTCCTGACTCCTTCTTATAGCAGGTAAGATTGTTGGGAGAAGCGTAATCGTTGTTAGCCTGAGGAGAAGTAGTAATATTGTATGGGAGAACAGGATGAAAATATATTTTGGGTGAATGTAGGGATGGTTGAATACAAGCGTTTGGAGAAAGGTTGTGGAGATATGGGCATATGATAACGTGAGCAGATATGTGCTAATGAGGATGAAATCCTGCTTTATGTGTTCGTTCTGAATTAAACATTACTCATATTGTGTTAACTCACCATCAGGGCACAGAAAATTCATGCTGTTCTATCCGCTATGGTAATACGAAGGAGTTTAGCACACGGTAGGTTCACGGTCTATTCTGGGCAACGTTATGGTATTTCAATAAGTGCATGGAGGACGGCGCTATTTTTAGCTGTTTAATGTTAGACGTTAACACATAGGAAGGAAATAGGCCATTCGTCCCATCGAAACTTCTTTGCCACTCCATCAGGGCATTTTAATTTCCCCCGCAAATTAATTATTCAGCCGTCTCCTCGTAATGTTTGACACCCTTAATAAACAAGTATCCATTTGTCTCAGGGATAATTAATCACGGCAAAAATGCATTTGAACGTGGCACAGTACGGTGCTTCCTTTAGTAGACAGGATATTGGGCCTATGTATTTTGTGCTAAACCGTTTCAGTAGGAGGATCTTGGCATCAAGTGAAATAGCACAAAAGAGAAAAAGAAACAAATCATGCTGTATGTGCTGATGGGCGATGTTGCTCATGTGCTTAACATTACGGTATTCATTTTATAGTGAAACAGAGGATAAAATTATTTTCTACTTTTGGAGTAGAATTGAAAAAAAAATCATTCGATATACTGCGAGATATATAATACAATATAATTATATTATATTATATAATTATACACATTGTAATTGATATCAAGCAAACTGGGCATAATATCAATACGCCCGCTGTTCAGATTGTTTGTTATGAACGAGAGCGAAGCTGTGTGTGAACGGATGCCGTCCTGAAGATATTGTATAGGGAGCTCGGCCGGAAGCAACACTTTAAGTCGAATAATCCAATTTGAAGCGGAGCCTGATAGCTTCTTTATCATTAAGGGCATCAGAACATGCAAGGGAGCAGAATGGGGTTTTGAGGGCGAATAAATCAGCCGTGATACAATTACGGAGCAGACTGGATCGGCCTAAATCTGCTCCCGTGCCGTATGGTCTGATCTCTGGCGACCAACTGCGCCCTTTTATTGGCTAGCAAAGTCGAAATGATCTCTGACCTGATCCCTCCGCGGATTATCGTTCGGTAATAAACGAGTTGCACGTTGAAGAATGTCATCAAACTGAAGCTTGATTTTACTTCGGGAAACAGATCATGGCATTTCCTGATGCTAACAAAGAGGCGACGAATCGGAACAATTTGTTCCAACACATCATTGGTTTAATCGGAACAGGTCATAAACTGGAAATAGTCTTTGTGAGATTTCAAATGAAAAAAAATCTGTCTTCGTTAATTATTATCGACGCTGGAAAAGTAACAGAAGAGTGGCCAGAATAAGGAGATGAGAGTTGGGGCCGGTGTAAGTTGATAGGTAAACCCAGGTGAGTGAGATGGTCTCATCAGTCACCTCTTTCAGATTCCTGGTGTGTAATCCATTCGGTTCAGCTGACGTGTCTACCTTCAGAGCTTTCTTTTTCCCGGAAGCAGCTTCTTCCAGTCTCCGACTCATTATTGTCTGTCCTCTCTTTACTGTCAAAGTCAACACCATTCTTCTGCCTTCTCCGCATAACCTTTGATGCCCTGGCTAATCAAGAACCTGTCAAACTCCGCTTCAGATATACCCAGTGACATCCTGCACAACGGTCTGTCACCAGGAATTACACATGTTTAACACCCTCTGGCTAAATATCCTCCTGGACTCTGTTAGAAAGTGACGTCCTTCTCTTCTGAGGCTGTGCGCTTTGGTCATCACACTCCCAGGTACAGCAACTGTCCACTCCACGTCCACTCTACCTTTCAATATTCGATTGGTTTCAATGGAATCCCCCCCCCCCCCCGATTCATTTAAACTCCAGCGAGTGTCGGAGCACAGATATCAAACTCTCCACATTGGCTAGTCCGGACATTCTCAGGATTATGCACTCGAACCTACTCAGGACGCCTTCCAAAGCCAACAGGTCGTTCCTTATTTCCGGGGAAAAGAACTACTCACAATACTCCAAGTGAGGTCTGACGAATAACGTGGTTATCCTCAGCACCACATGTGTGTTTTTATATTGTACTGCACTCCAAATGAATTCTAACATTGCATTTGCTTTTCTCACCATCTGCTCAACCTGCAAGATCGTCTTTAGGGATTCATGCACAGCTACTCCAAAAGAGGCTTTGCACCTCTGCTTTCCTGAAAATTCTCTCCGTTTAGAAAAATAACAACCTTGGTCATGAAGCGTCCCAAACCGCGATTTGACTGAGCTGTGGAAATCTAGCTCGTTATGAATGAAGGTTGAGGCAAGAAGGCATTTCGGAGCTGCGTGTTGCCTGGTGCAATAAATAATGTGATTCCTGTCTGCGGGGGCGGAGGGGACGATAGCTTAGCTGGGTGCCCAGCAGAATTTACAGATGTGTTTAACTTTCTGAATGAAACGAAGTGTTTCAATAATCCTTTACTGTTTTGTTTATCATAATTTATCCACCTCCTACCACGCGGTCTTTATGCCCATGCAATGAAGTTGGACTTGTGTGCATCCAGCAACGATCCCATCAGAAGGTATTTGGGAACTGAATTACTACGAGCAGGAAGTGGAGCTTTATAAAAGGAAATGGAAATAAATTATGCAAATATCCATAAGATCCTGATCCCCACAATTCAATGTTGTAATCAGTCCGCACTTGTACATATTGAACAGGCTATTCAGAAATTATTTATCCTATTCAAAGCTACAAAGGGTCATTAAGGTCCCATCGTTACAAAATCGGCAGCCGGTTAGAGCCTGCCTCAATATTTTGTTCTGATTTTTTGCAAATGCATGTCCGGCGGCGTCATGATGTACTTGTTTTCAAAGGAACCTGCTCGCTCCTCCCGTGAAATCATGGTAGGCAGCTCCATTTCAATTGCTGACACATTGTAAATCTGACATTGCATTCCAACAGTGACGCGGCAGTACAGTATTCATGGTGGCCTCACCGACTTTCCAGGGCGGAAACATAACTACTCGCTTAAGCTCGGTGCCAGAAATATGGTGAATTCTATCCTGTGACGTAATAGCAAATCAAAGGAGTACAATATCTACTATTGATGGAGAGCAAACCCAGTCATGAACTTCCACTGCACCCTGATCGGATTCCGATTCAACCTGTTCCATGTCGATACCAGCTATTAATAGGATACCACAGTTCATTTATTTGCATAACCATTTTATTTCAGATCCAGTCAGAGAGCCATCATTTTTTTTTCACTGTCCTTTCACTGTCCAAGACACATTTCCTCCAGGTGAAACTACCTCTTTCCTCTGATACCTGGCAACTTGAACGGTCGGCGTATTGATCGGATTTTGCAGTGAGCACCAGGGAATCCATACCAGGTCGGGCAGTGTTTCAACAATTAAGCTTTCTACACTACTCGTGTATTGTAGTTTATCCTGTCTCTCCCCGTCCAGTTGTTTTTTTTTATTATGAGCCAAGAGCGAAGGTGTCTGAGGACGGTTGCAGTCCTGAAGATAGATTATCTGGAGCTTGCCTTCGAAGACGAGAGGCAGGACCTGAAGCTTTAACTCAATTTAACGCGGAGGTTGATTGATTCTTAATTAGTAAGAACGGTAAATGATACGGGGAGAAGAAAGGAGAGTGGGAGAATGAGGAGTGATATATCAGCCATGATGCAATAGTGTAGCAGACATGACAGGTTTAATTCTGCTCCCGTGTCCCATGGTCTTTGTCTAATCTCTGGCGACCAACTACGTCCTTTCTTTGGCTAATGGCGTTGCAGACATCGCCGTCACTTTCCCTTGTCGTTGGGTTATAGCGTAGTTGAATGTTGAATCGTGCAGTTCATGGCCTTAATTATTCAGGTCGGAGAAATCAGTCAATGAAACATAATTACTATCAGCAGAAACGGGGATAAAAAAGCGAGGAATTGGAGGAATTTTTACCAGAAATTACGTATCAGTTTGCTAACCAGAACTAGTTCTCAAATGGCAACAGAAGTATTTGAGAAAGCAAAGAAGAAAGTTATAGTGTGGTCAATGATTATCAAATGAAACTGATTTAAAAAGAGGGTGTGTTCATTTACCAACATAACTAGTAAGGTGACTGCGGAATGAGAGACTGGAAGTTCCGTGAAAGTTAGTGGACAGTGTAAAATATATCTTTCAGTGATGTTGCTCGGCTGAAACACGGTCACTATAAAATTACAAAGAATTGTTCAAGAAGATTTTGTCATTATTACTGGGTTAGAATATACTTGAACTTCAATCTCATATTTTCTTAATTTCATACCTCTTTCTCCAAACTTGACGGCTGTCCTTGCCATTGGCAATGGCTTCAGCAATCCCTACCTCTCCGTTAGTGATATAAAATTGTCCATATTTGAAGACTTCTCCGGTTATACTCCGGAGCACTCACACCGATATTTGAGGACTGCACAAGCGTCTGTTCCTTCATCCATGCTGAGCTCGTTAATTTTTCAACGTTGCCTTTAACTTACTGCTTGCCCTAAAATCCATTTGGTCTACCTCCGACACCTACGTCCGCTATCTTCATTTCTCTGTCTGCATGTCTGGAAACAAGCACCAACTACTTGCCACACGATCTCCTGTGAAAAAGCTATACCCTTGACTTTGTCTTTTCGCCTCTCTCGTATCTGCTCCAAAAACGCGGTTTTTAGATCAGAGAAGTCCTCCTTTTTTAAAGAACCGTGTTCCTCTCCCTCCTCTATCCATGCTGCCCTCACCCACATCTCCTCCATTTCCGGTACACCTGCGCTCACTTCATCTTCCCGGAACCTTGATAGTGGTAACCAACCCCGTCTTTACTTTCCATCATGTCAGCCTCCACATCCAGCACATTTTCGTTAGCATCTCCGGCCATCAGCAAAAGTATACGATTACTGAAAGTATTTTTACCTCCCCTTTCCACTTTCCGGAGGAAATACCTGCTGCATGATTTGTTTCTTCATTCGTTCTTCCCCAGTAGTTTCCCTGCCGGCAATTATCTTAACAAGCAGTGTCATTGCTATAGCTAGTCAGGTACCTCCTCGCTGACCTACATTCAGAGCCTCAAGTAGTTGATCCACGTGAAGAACCACCTCATCTTGAAGTCTATCCTCACCGTGGATCGTCTATTGTGTATGAACCACCTATTCATCCCGGCTGTTCCAGACCCAGGCTCCTGACTTCTCCCCCGTATCACTTCATACACTGATCCGTCAGGCATGTATCACCCTCCAGTTTAACTCGAGACACACGCCCTCAACAGGTGCCTGCGCAAACACATTCCACAGATTCATATCTGCCCGCCTCACGTCTGATCTAAAAAGACGCCGCTTTATTCTAAAGCTATGCTTCCTGGTCCTAGACACTCCTACGGTAAGAAATATCCTTCCCAGATCCACTCTATCGAGACATTTCCACATTCCCCACGAGGTTACCCGTTATTGTTCTGAATTCCAGTGAATACAGCCCCATCGTCATGAACGCTCTTCTTCTGCAAGCCCTTCAAACATGGAATCAATTTTCCAAACTTCCTTTGAACTCTCCAGTTTTAGCACAACCGTTAGATGATATGGGTCCCGAAAACTGCTTACCGTTCCCCAAGTGAAGACTTATCAGTGCTTTATAAAATATCCTAATTACATCCTTGCTTTGATAGTCTCGTCCTCTTGAAATTAGTAGTAACATTGCATTGGCCGTCCTCACCAGACACATTTTGCTACTTAACCTTTCAGGAATCCTGAGCAAGGACCCCGTCACCTGCCGCCCCAGGGTTGTAATTTCTCCATTCTGAGGACATTCAACCTTTTAATTTCTTCTACCGAAATGTATGGCAATACAGTTCTCGACCCAGTATCCTATCTACCACTTCTTTGCGCATTCTCTCTAACTGCCCAGACCCTGATGCAGCCTCTCTACCTCATCAAAGCGATCTACCTTTAACCTTACTTCCTATCGCCTGCAAACGTTGCAATAAAGCTCTGAATTCCACCATCCAAATTATTAGTCGATAGGAATAGATCTCAACATAGAACCCCGTGGAACACCAGTAGCACAGTCCGACAGGCAGCTAGCAAAGACTCTATTTATTCCCACTCCATACCTCCTGCAGGTCGGCCAGTGTATTATCCAAGGTAGTATCGTCCTATAATGTCTTAGACTCGCAGCGTGTTGCACCGTGACAAAAGCATCTAAACATCCAAATACAAAATGTCAACGGGTTGTCCTTTATCAATCGATGTTTCTTCTTCGTAGAATTCCAGCAGATTTGTCAGGCAAGATATTCTTTGGGAAAACATGCTCACTACGACCCATGCTAATTTTGTGCCTGAAGGACACTGAAACTACATACTTAACAACTGACCCCAGCATCTTTCCAACCACTTTGGTCAAACTAACTTGCCTAAAATGTCCTTTCTTATGCCTTGTCCCCTCCTTGAAGAGTGGAGTGAGATTTACAATTTTGCATTCTTCTGGCGTCATTGCAGAATCTAGAGATTCTTGAAAGATCATTCCAATCCCTCCACAATCTCGGCATTCACCTCGTTCTTAACTCCGCGATGAACGTATTCAACCATCTTGCTATCTCCTCCTCAGTTGGACACTTTCCGTCCTCAGGTATCTCAAAGCGCGAGGTCTGCGGTGAACTTAACGAAGAACGACAGTTGCACAGTGTATATAATGAATATTTTAATCTACTCGTATCAACCCCGATTAACAGATACATAAGAGCATGGCACAGTGCTGCACTTCCCTGTCTGGACGGGGTATTTGGTCTGAGTAAGTTGTCCAAAACCGTTTCAGTAGCAGGCTCTCGACATCAATGGAAAGACAATAAATAGGAGAAAAGAGAAAATAAATATTTGGTTCATCATGGTTTCTGTGTTGATGGGCGATGCACCTCATGTGATTATCATAACGTATGTTTTTATAGTAAAGCAGACAATCCAGTTATTTTAAATGTTTGGAGTTTTTAATATTGTCTTAGTTCCTGGATTGGGGAAGTCCATCTAGTGCAGGTGACATATCTACTTTTAGACCTTTCTCTTTCCCAGGTGACTTCACACAGGTACTAACATCGGCACAGTTAATGACCCCAGAAAGCCGGACCTTCAAAATCCTGATATTGTCTTCCGCAGAGATGACTGATCCAAAACACGAAAACAGCTCGTCTGCTGGTTCCTTGACCCCATTTTTACCTCTCCAGCATCGTTTCCCAGCGGCCCAATAGATAGTTTCACCTCTGATTTACCGTTTTATATTGAGGACACTTATGTTATCGTCTTCAGTATCATTTGCAAGTTTAATTTAGTATTATATTCGTACCTTCTTAATGACTTGTTTTCTGTTGGTATTTGAAATCTGCCCAATCTAATAACTTATATATATATACGCGGCCTCTCCGGTGAATAATATCTGTTATTGGTTAAGTAGGGTACCGTGGACAATTCCAATTTGATGGAGACAGACGTGAGAGCACGGAGGAAAATCAGAAGAAACTTCTGAGATGCCCACTTCCCTGCCGCTGCTACTGTGCGGTCCGGAATCTCCGGAGGAGAAGGCCTTCGAGACCTCGGCTTTGCTTGTTTCGGCGGCAGGGCCGAGGTCGAAGTCCCTCGGCTGGAAGTTTTCGGACGAACTCAGAGTCTGCTGTGGTCGGGTGCTTCCAATGCATCAGTTGTCGGTGCCTGGAAGATTATGGCAGGGAGAGTTTCTCCCTTTTTGCTGCCTGATATCGGTGTTGATCGGGACTTGGGACATTTTTTTTTACCGTGTCCATGGACTGCTCTTTATCAAATTATGGTATTGCTTTGCACTGCTGTAACTATATGCTATAATGATGTGGTTCTGTCAGTGTGAGTCTTTGGTTTGTCCTGTCTTTTGTGATATCACTCCGGAGGAACAATGTATCATTTCTTAATGCATGAATGCATTTCTAAATGACAATAAACGAGGACTGAGTGTCCTCATGATCCAATACACACACACACACACACACACACACACACACACACACACACACACACACACACACACACACACACACACACACACACACACACACACACACACGCATTCACATGTATTTATTTATTTATTTATTTATTTGCTGTAAGCAATCCTCGTCTGTTGTTGTTTTTATACATGTTGGCTTTGAGTTCCCGTTTTAGACACGGTTAATGCATTTTGCCTTAAGAACACTGCTTCCTGGATGGGGCGTATATAATTCCCGCATTCTGATTTGCTTCCCGGGATTCCGGCATTGCTGGTCTGTCGATATCCTGCAAGTGGCCATTTCCTATCGAACCTGGCCAACTCCCGCCTCATGCTTCTGTAATTACCTTTACTCCGCGGTAGTACCAATGCATCTGAGATTATCTTCGCCCTATCAAAATATAATGGTGGTTTCGATCATATTGAAAGCACCGGGATGGAAGCTTTTTGCCAATTCGTAGGCATTCTAGAACAAATATCCCCCGTGACCCCCACCACCGCCCCTGGAATCGAGCACCAGCCTGATTTTCCCAAGAGACCTTTACATTGAAATCCCGCGTATCTGTTGAAGCATTGCCCTTGTTAGCATTTTGTCTCTCCCCCTATGTAATTGGATGTGTGCAATGAATGTCGGGGAACTCGGCACAGAAGTGCAACTAATAACGAGAAGTGGACAAAGTGTGCATACTGTATCGTGAAAATCTGTCACTCTAACTTATCCAGCAAAGGTAGTATTTTACCTCAGGAAGGATGGGCCAGGGCATTTCTTGACAAACACATCATTCAGCGACCGCAACAAATACATAAAGGAACGCCAGTTAAAAACTTGCTTCCACGACCACTGACGGCGCATTTCCGAATGCATCATATCAGTGAACACGTTTAACTTTGCGCTGAGCACAGCCTCACCATTTTAACAAACAAACTGATGGGAGAGAGCGCAGCAGTTTTCAGATGCTCCCTGAATTTCCTCTGGGTCACACTGTAAATGAAGGTGTTTGTGCAGCAGCTGAAAAGCTGAATCACTGTCCCCGCTTTCTGCGCCCGCCACAGTCGGAAAGCCGTTTCCAGGTCAAATAAAGGGAACCTCAGGAAAATGAAGACCACGGTGGTTGTCGCCCAGCACAGGAGAAAATTCGCCGACAGGGTGAAGAGAAAGACGATGGACTGTCTCCGGCTCTTCATCTCCGGATCCTGCTGCTTCTCGCCATTTCTCTGTCCCATGAGTCCTCTGCGGACTCGACTGGACGCTAGGATCTGTCTGACGGTCAGAATGTTGAGGAACAAAATGAGGAAGAAAGGGAGCAGCGGATTTAACAGACGGTCCACCCAGTAAAACCACTCGAACCCAAGCTGCTTGTGAAGACCCGACTTCTGAGTGCATAGAGTCGAATACGGATCTGCACGGTCCATGTGCAGGAAGTAGTTAGGGACGTTCTTTAAACAGTACGCGACGCATATTGTCCCAATAACCCATCCGGCAACTCTTGGATTACAGTACTTTCTCTGAATCTTAGACCAGCAAATGGCCACAAAGCGGTCGAAAGTGAACGCCACAGTAAGCCACACAGAACAATCTAAAGCCACGTAACACAAGACGTAGTGGATTACACAGAACGGAACTGATGGCCGAAGCCAGTCTACTTGGTACGTTTCAACTATCTGGTAGAACACGACTTCAATGAACACCACCGCTAGATCGGCCACGGCCATCGCCACCAGATACCGAGTGATCCCTTTGGAGAGACCACACTTTCCTCGGCTGAGTATCACGATCGCCATCAGGTTGGCTGTCGAAAAGAAAACACGATTTGAATTCTGACTTCCAAAAAAAACGCGTTTTCCCAGGTAATTCTGCCACTGCCGTTACTTTTGTATTGATAGTATTAATCTGAAACTCTATATATGTACAGAGGTATATGGGATGCAGTTCGACTCCGAAAATGTACGACACACCAGTATCAGTTTTGAAACTCCTGCTCTAGAAATTTTGCGTAATGTGGATGAATTTACCGCTCAGTGAACACTCTCAATCTATTCTCGTAAGGCATTCTCTCCAATCCAGGCAACATCCTTGTAAAGTTCCTGTGCACCTTTCTAAGGTTTTCACATGCTTCCTTTGCTGAGGTGAGCAAAATTAAGCACCGTATTCCACGTTGGGTCTGACCATGGTCCTATATAACTGTGACATTAACTCTCGGCTCTTCAACTCAATCCCACGGTTGATGAAGTCCAATGCAACGTATTCTTCCTTAATCGCAGGCTCAACCTGCGCAGCAGCTTTGAGTGTCCATTGGACTCGGAACCCAAGATCCCTCTAATCCTCCACACTACCAAGAGTCGTGCCATTAACACTATATCGTTCCATCATATCTGACCTACCAAAATGAACCAGCTCTTACTTATCTGGGTTGAACTACATGTACGTTACTCGAAACATTTAACATAAGACAATACACATTTGCTGTCCCTGTAGCAGTCAGTAAGACATCCTGGAAATGTGAGTAAAGACACAACTATTCCACCCCTCCCCAACATTCTAAACCAAAAGAGATTCCAAACCAGTCGATACTGCAGATGCTGGAAATCCAGGCTTATACAAACATGTGCATCCCAGCCAGCACCTGCGGAGGTGAATAAACAGTCGACGGTTTTGGACGAGGAAATCCATCAACTTTGCCCGTCTGCCTTGTGCACGATCCAATAAGCACTAACAGAGTTGTCTCTGAACTGCTTCGTCAATTTAGGGACATGAACAATATACTCAAGAAACTCGGAGTGAAAGCTTCTCTGAAATCGGACAGAAAGATTTACGTTTCTGGCCCGGTACGTCAGTATTGGTTCGTGGCTCACACTCGCCTATTATACTTTTTATCCCCGTCGATTATGGCTTGATATCGCCAGAGAGGGAAGGCTTACCAGGGACGCTGATGACTGCAATAACAGGGTAACATATTTGCATTACTCTATCCATCCGATATTTCTCTTCCGTGGCTTGGATACTTATTACTTTATAGATTTGCCGGAGATATCCGGCTGTAACGGCTTATACACAGTAGTTCGAATCGAATAATGTAGACCCAAACGAGAAATGAAGCACTACGAGCCACAATGAAACGTCTGTGATGAATACCAGCGAAAGAAAAATTGCTCCCTTTGATTGCAAGACTTTTCACTTTCGGTAAGCGCCGATAGTTCGAATAAAGCAAAGCGATTGAAATGTCCATATTTATAGCACATTCTGTTAGCAGATGTGGAAACCACCTTGCATGACGTCAGGTGTTAATGATCGTGACTTCACTACTAATTCAGCGTTCTTTGCCTTCGAGACTTGGATCCCCAGTGGAGAGGCAAAAATAGTAATGATGCCACTTTCGTTCCATTGCTTCCGAGTTTGGGGCTCCTTTCAAGTGGAAGTGTTGACAAGTCTATTCATTCATCCTGTCAAAGTCGCTGTCCGAACAGTGCGAGTACCTCAATCGGACAAACACGTTCCATCTGTTATGATTTCCAGTGGAACGCCTCATTAATATGAATCTCCGCTTTGTCATTCTGACGCCACTGGCTCTGGTGAAATACGTTGGGAGCTGATGTCAGCACCGGGTCACCGGGACCATAGAAACATAGAGTCATTGAATACTACAGTTCAGAGACAGGTATTTCGGAAAATCAAAGCCGCGCCAAATTATTATGTTGTCCATTCCCATCGGCCAACAGTCAGCGAATAGCCGCCAAGCCCCACGTATCAAGGAGCTAATCGAGGTTTCTCTTACGTTCTGAAATACAACCCGAATCAAGCCGCTGTACTATCGGCTGGTTTAAACATCTCTGAGTGAATATCTTCTCAATGTTCTACGTACTTAAATACATCACCCTTCACACTTAATATAAGACGACTACTTCTAGTCTCACCCAACATTAGTGGAAAATGACTGCTTACATTTAACCCAACGTAGCCCCACATAATTCTCCATCATACCTTCCCTCTTTGGGAATAAGGTTCTAACCTGCCCAACACTTGCCGATAAAGCAAATGATCAAGTCTCGGGACTATCCTTGGACGTTTTCTCTGCACTCTCTCAATTTTATTGAAATCCCTCCTGGGCTACGTAAGCAGAACTGTACCAATACCTAAATTCATATTTTAACAAAGCCCAGAATATCGGCAGAGCGGATCTAACGGTTTCTGTTCTCTCGTCTATGATCTATGTAATCTTTCCGGTGTTCGGCGATTTTCGTGTCGACCATGCAATAAAACATGGCAAACATGGATTTATATGGACACCAGAGAGAAGGTCATTGACAATAATTCCGAGAGGTCTGGAGTTTTAAGCAAGGATGTAATGCTTCGGATTTATAATGCACTGGTGTGACGGTGGACTGAGTATTGTGAATATTGTGTAATTTGGCAGCCATAGCTCAGAAAGGATATTCTGTCGGACGATTCGGTCCAGAGGAGTTTCTAGTGAATAAAGCGGAGTGAAAGCGTTTGAAGTCTCTGAGCCTGTACTTGTCAGAGGTTAAAGTAGTGAAGTTTGAGAGATATGATCTGGAGAGGTTGTTTCGTTTGGATTTGGGGTCTAGGACCATGGGACACAGCCTCTAAATAGTAGTCCGCACCTCTAGAACACAGAAGGAGAGTTATACCTATAGCAAGAAGGCCGTTAAACTTCGAAAATGATTGACCAGACGGTTGTGGAAAGCAAGACATTCGGTATGTTTAATGCTGCAATTGATGGATTCTTAATGTGTACGAAGGTCAAGGGTTATGGAAGAAAATATCCGGAGATGGGATTGAGAGAGGGAGTAAATTAGCCACGATGGATTGGCCCAAAAATATTATTTAGGCTCCTTCGGCTTTTGGCATCAAAGAGAAACAGATGTTGTCTCATGTGGGAGCGAATTCGGGTTCCCAGTCTTCACAGGCAACAGGTTGTGGGGGTGGCTGTTGGAGGTTGGGATGAAGGTGGTTGTATAAACTGTTAAATGCAAGAGTCTAACGTTGTACAGAGACTGCACAATCTGTACTTCACTGAAAAATGCGGCGTCCAGTCATATGAGCTGAGCGGCCGGAAGCACATGCAGTGACCCTGTGTTCACGAAAGGTGAACAGCGACAGCGTGGACAGGATGTGACTGGATATTGCATTGTCTCCCCACGTTAGCTCAGCTGTTACTTGCATCGAAGGATATCAGTGCTTACCAACGGTGCACAGTGTGAAAAGATCGGCAGGTACCGTATCGGTGCATTGCTAGGCCCGGCAACATTCGGTCCAACAGTAGTGAAACGTTCAGGATTTGCTTGCTCACCGATAATCACACGGAATGTAAAGGCGTATAATTGAACATGTTAGTGCAATTCGGCAACACCAGAATTGAATGTGTCTGCCCGGCCTCAGCAATGTGGAGGAAAAACACGAGAGAATAGTTAAGCGGTTTAAGCAACATCATGAAAGACATCCGCCATCCGCACCCCGTTCTCTTCTGGCTGCTGCCATCGGCAACGTGGTAATGAAGACTTAGTTTACAGACAAACAGCTTTCACCATCAGATCCATGAAAAAGACTGGATAGTTTCACACACCACAATGCTGAACCAATTTCTCAACCTATGGACGCCACTTCAAGGAATCAACATACGACGTTCTGAGTATAATTTATCTATCAATCCAGCATAGGAAATAGCAAACCTACAGCACAATACAGGCCTGTCGACCCAAGATGCTCTGCAGAACATGTACTTACTTTAGAAATTACCCAGGGTTATCCTTAGCCCGCTATAGATATAAGCTGCACGTTCCTATCCAGGAGTCTCTTAAATGAACCTATTGTATCCGCTTCCACCATCGTCGCCGGTAGCCCATTCCACGCACTTACCACTCCCTGCGTAAAAAAGCTTACCCCTGTACCTACTTCCAAGCACCTTAAAACTGTGCCCCCTCGTGTGAGCCATTTCAAGCACATAGGATTAAAAAAAGCCTCTGACTATCCACATCATCAATGCCTCTCATCATCTTGTATACCTCTATCAGGTCACCTCCCTTGCTCCAAAGAGAAAAGGCCAAGTTCACTTAACCTATTCTCAAAGATGATGCTCCCTCATCCAGGCAGCATTAAGTATATGTTTTTTTTATGCATGAGGTAATGCAGTTAATATGGATTAAGTCCAACAACAGAAAACAGAGTTCAAGGTAGATATAGGACCGATCCAAAATGACGTTCTAGATATTGTAACGAGAGAGGCAGAGGTTGCAGAGGAACTGAATGCGTATTTTATATCATTTTTCACAGTGGAAGATGTCTGCAGTGTGCCGAACATTCACGAGTGTCAGGTAAATAATGTTTCTACAGTGAAATTTACGGCTGAAAAGTTCCTCAGGAAGCTTAATGGTCTGAGGGTGGATACATCTCTTGGATCTGTTGGAATGCACCCACGGAACCTGAAGGAAGACTCAGACGTTAACGATGATCCTTCAAGAATCTTAGATTCTGGCATTGTACCGGATGACCGGAAATTTGCAAACGTTACTCTGCTAATTGAGAAGAGTGAAAGGTAGGAGAAAGGAAACTGTAAATTTAATATCTAAAGGAAGTTGTTGGAATCGATTTTTAGCGAGGAGATTACAGTACACCTGGAGGCGCATGACATGATAGGCCAAAGCCAGCATGGCTTCCTGAAAGGAAAATCCTGCCTGACAAGCCAACTGTAATTATTTGAGGAAATTACAAGCAGGGTAGACAAAGGAGAATGCGTAGACGTGGTCTACTTGGATTTTTAGAAGGCCTTTGACAAGGTGCTGCACAGGAGGCTGCTTATCAAGATAAGAGGTCGTGGAATTACAGGGATGTTACTAGCGTGGGTGGAGCATTGGCTGGTCTGCATAAAACAGACAGTGGGAATGAAGGGATCCGATTCTGCCTGGCTGCCGGTTACTCATAGAGCTCCACAGGGGTCACTGTTGGGACTGTTACGTTTTATGATGTACGTATGCTTGAACTACGGTATTAATGGATTTGTGGATACATTTCACGATGAAACAAAGATAGGTGGAGGAGCGGGTGGTGTTGAAGAAACAGAGCCTGCAGGTAAACTTAGACAGTTTAGGGGATTGGGCAAAGAAATGGCAAATGAAATGCAATGCTGGAAAGTGTACGGTCATGCAGTTTGGTGGAAGAAATAAACCGGCAAACTATTAATTTAATGGGGAGAGAATTCAATATGCAAAGATGCACAGAGATTTGGGAGTCCTTGTGCAGGATACACTAAAGGTTAACATCAAGGTTATGTCGGTTGCGAAGAAAGCGAATGCAATGTTGGCATTCATTTCTCGAGGTATAGAATATAAGAGCAGGGATGTGATGTTGATGCTCTATAAGGTACTCGTGATACCACACGGAGTATTGAGTGCAGTTTTGGGCTCCTTATGATAGAAAGGATATTGGAGAGGTTTCAGAGAAGATTCACCAGAATTATCGCAGGAATGAGCGGGTTACCCTATGAGGAACGTCTGGCAGCTCTTGGGCTGTATTCCCTGGAGTTCAGGAGGATGAGGGAGGGGGGATCTCTTAGAAACATTTCAAATGTTAAAAAGCCTGAACTCTTAGATATGGCAAAGTTATTTCCCGTGGTAGGGGATTCGAGCAGAAGAGGGCAACACTTCAGGACTGAATGACATCCTGTTAGAACGAGGTAGAAAAATTACTGTAGTCAGAGGGTGGTAAATCTGTGAAATTTTATGCCACCAGCGACTGTGGAGGTCAGGTCGTTGGGTGTATTTAAGGGAGAGATTGATTGGTTCTTGATTCCCCACGTCATCAAAGGGTATGGGATGAAAGCAGGGGACTGGGGATGACTGGATGAGGTGGATCAACTCAAGATTGAATGGCGGAGCAGACTCGACGGACTGAAAGGCCTACTTCTGATCCTATATCTTATGGTCTTATAGTCCAACATCCGTCTAAACCTCCTCTGCATCCTTTCTATAGTTTCCACAACCTTCCTGTAGTGAGCTGACCAGAAATGCGCACAGTACTCCAAGTAGTGTCTAACCAGTGTCCCATATAGCTACAACATTACTTATCGGCTTTTAAACGCAATCCCACGTTTAATGAAGACCAATGCAGCGTGTGCCGTATTAATAACACTGTCAACCTGCGCAGCAGCTTTGATTGTCCGATGTACTCGGACTCCAAAATCACTCTAAATCTCCACACTGCCAATTTTCTTATTATATTCTGCCATCATACTTGACCTAAAAGAATGACTCACTGCACACTTATCTGGGTTGAACTCCATCTGCCACTTCTCAGCCCAGTTTTGCTTCCTACAAATGTCCGTCTAAAACCTCTGAGAGCCCCCCACACTGTCCACAACACCCCAACCTTTGTATTATCAACTAATTTAATAACCCCTCCCACTTCCTCGCCCAGGTCATTTTTAAGAATCACGTAGAGAAGGGCTCCCAGATCAGATCCCAGTCCAATTCTGCTTCCAAAAAGCAAGGTCCGCTTGGATTCCATGCCTTCTTACTTTCTCAATAAGCCTTGCATGGGTTCCTTATCAAATGCCTTTCTCTAATCCATTTACACGATATCTACTGCTTTGCCTTCATCAATGTGTTCAGTCACATCCTCAAAATATTCAATCAGGCCCGTAAGGCACGACCTGATTTTGACAAAGCCATGCTGACTATTCCTAATCAAATTATGCCTCTCAATCTACACCTAAGCATCAATATATCTATGTGTCTCTGTCTACCTGTCTCCCTCATACATACAATGACTCCCAAGTCCCTTCGCATCTTTGCATTTTGAATTCTCTCCCCATCTAAATAATTGTCTGTAATTTATTTCTTCCACAAAAGTGCATTACCATACAGTTTCTATCATTGTAGTTCATTTTCCATTTCTTTGCCCATTCCCCTAAACTACCTAAGTCTCTCTGCAGGCTCTCTGTTTCCTTAATACTACCCGCTCCCCGCCGCTCTTTGCATAAGCGACACATTTGGCCACAAATCTATCAAACACTGTGTCCAAATTATTGACATACATCGTGAAAGCAGTGGGCCGAACTCCACTGGGAACCGGCGTCCAGCCAGATTGTGAACCCGTCATTCCCCGTCTCTGTTTTCTGCCGATCAGCCAATGCCCCTCCCTCGCTGGTAAACACAGCGCCCACCTGACGTAATCAGAACCTTCTAGGAAAGTAGCCTGGACAGAGTCAGTTGCCGCCCAGTTTCTGTAACTTGGAATGGAAACTCTGTGACCTGAAGGCCCTGAGCACAGAAGATTTCCTTGACGATTCATCCCTGGTTGCAATGGGTGTCTAATTGTCAAGACCGTGGAGCTCAATTAGTTTCGTATAAACTGCTTCCATCTCCATACCTGTCACATTCAATACGACGCACTCGCTTTCCACTACCGGTCTCCAACCCACATCGTTTCTGAATGCCCAGATCCCCATTATCCAGACTCTCCTTCTCAAACTGCCCTCACCGCCTCATGTGCCGATCAACTTTTCCCTCCTCGTTCATTTGTTTCCAGCGTTCGCCTTCCTTTCTGATCAGAACCCATTATGTACAGTCTTGCGTTGCTTCCCTCTATCCCTTCGCAGCCTCATTGACAATCTCAACCCTCAACTCCTCCGTCGGCTGGAAGCACCACGTTGGTTTTGCCGCTTTCACCGTCAGCTCTCAGGTACTTTATCAATCGAAACGGAAGGTCTCAACTGAGAGGTCGACTACCTATTTTCTCTCGCCATTTGGCGCTGTTCGTGTGAATTTCTCAGGCGGTTCTATGTTTGCCCCAGGGCGGAGCGGTCAGATAATCATTGAACTGTACTGGTGCAGTTCCTCTTAAGCAATTCACGTTTCTCCCTGAACACCGGACTGCCTCGATGCTCCATCCGGAGCAAGAAATAATCCTCGGAAGCTCAAAATAATCATGAAATAGTTCCCCCTCTTGTTCCTCTGAAGTAAGTCGCCTTTGTCTCAAAAAAATATTGAGATTGTCCTGATGTTCTGAAGACGGCGCTGATGAATACAAAGCACAAGTGGTGCTCTCAAAACAGGGCTGAGAAACTCGGGAACGTAGCTTCAAGCACGGGATCAAGGCATAATCCTCGGAAACCGGAAGTGTAACAAAGACTGGAGTAGTCGCGGACGACAGCAGGACCATGTGAGACTCGGGAAACCATGACGCCCTTTAACTCAGTCTGTAGAACTTACATTCGAGAAAGTAGGGACGGACCTGCGGAACAAGCACAGACATTAGAAGGCACCCTCGACGCCAGCAGCCCGATGCCCAAAACGCTGTTGAACCTCCGCTGTTCCGATTAATGGCGTGGGGGAACCTTCTGACATCGTGCGAGAACGGACAACCACCCATGTTGAGACATAAACAAGAGTTTATTCATCGGATTTGCAAAAGAACATCGGTGACTTGATCGAGCGACACCAGGAATCGAATCTATCTGGAGGCAGACACACACACAATCATCACGATCTGCTGGACGATTACCATGGGCACTCAGGTTCGTTGCCACCGCAAACAGAAAGGACTCTGCAAACCACTCTGCACCAACACACACACACACAAACACACACACACACACACACACACACACACACACACACACACACACACACACACACACACACACACACACACACACACACACACACACACACACACACACACACACACACACACACACACCTCCCAAGAACTTCCAAGTGCCTTTGTAACCATTGATTTTTTAAAATATTCTCTCCTTTTTGAAAATATTCTTCCGTTTAATTTCATCTTTCGAAATGCAGGGCTATATGGATACTGACACTCTGTTCCATCTATCACTTCTTTGCCGACTCTCAGAATATGCCTACGTCCTTCTGTTGCCTCTCTGCTTTCTCAAAACTACAGGGCCAGCCACTTTTCTTCGTATCGTCCGCAACTTTTTTCCATAGAGCCAACAATTCCATCGTCCAAGTTCGTGACATGCAACGTAAAAGAAAAGCCGTTCCCTACACAGACCCTGTAAAACAGCAGAATTCACCGGCAGCCAGTCCGAAAATGTTCCCGAATGCTTTCCTGCTCCTCAGCTGATACTTTATCCATTCGAATACATTTTCTGTCATACTATTGACTGTGAACGTGTTAAGCAACGTTGTGTGACGTAGTTTGTTCAAGGATTTCTAAAAATCCAAAACCGACCCTCCTTTGACTACACTGCTCGTTCTTTCTTCAGTGAATTTAAATAGATTTGCCTGGAACAATTTACTCTGGAGGAAACCATGCTGACTACGACCCATTATATCACGTGTCTCCTTTCAAACCGAAACCACATCACTAACAATCGATTACAACATATTGCAAGCCTCTGAGGTCAGACGATCTGGCAAATTTTTTTCTGCCTCTTGCCGTTTTTGTCGAGCAGTGTGACATTTACAATTTTTCATTCCCCTGGAACTATGCCAAAGTCAATTAAATCTTGATCGATCATTAACAATGCGCCACAATCTCTTCAGGCACTTCTTTCCGAATCCTGGGGTCTTATAATACTATTCTCCAGCTTAGTTTGTAGTTCAATCGTTCCCTCTCGATGATTTTCTTCCTTGCGCATTTTGTATTTAAAAGATTCCCAATCCACTCACTTCCCCTACTCTTTTCCCTATCATATCACGTTCTCTTTGGCTATTATACGGATATTATATTACTGTTTCGCCACGATTGGGTCATCATGCTTTCAGAATACGTCTTCCTCCTTGGGATGTCTATATCCTGCGACTCCCGAAATGCTGACGTAAATTAAAGTAATTGCTGTTCTTTCTGTATGTACCATGTGGTTTGTGCTTTGCGCTTTTCACAATGAAGTTTGTATCGTGGCCCGGGAGGTATGATAGCAACAGACACAAAATGCTGGTGGAACGCAGCAGGCCAGGCAGCATCAAACGTCGACAGTGCTTCTCCTCTCGATGCTGCCTGGCCTGCTGCGTTCCACCAGCATTTCGTGTCTGTTGCTTGAATTTCCCGCATCTGCAGATTTCCTCGTGTTTAATAAGTTTAATGCACAATTGTGAATAAACTATTGCATTGCCACTCCCCGCACCCACGGCGTACGGTGCAGACTAGAAGTGGATGTATTAGAGATTTAATAAGAGTGTCAGATTCATAACTGGAATAGACAGGCAGTAACCTGTTCCCACAAGGCATCTCTAACATCAGAGTGCATGTTTTTGTTTAAGGTGATAGGTGAAAACATCCAAAGAGACGTATGGCGCAGGTTTATTGACACAGAATGTGTTCGGGGTCTGGAAGGCGCTTCCTGTGGTGGTGGTGGTGGTAGAGACGGAGATATCAGTGATTCTAAGAGACGTTTCCATGGGGATATCAATGTGAAATTAATAGAAGGGTGGGGGCATTTTGGAGGCAAATAATGTTGGCTTAGCTAAACATTTAATAACTAACCGTATGGATGCAGAATATCATTCAGTGCCGAAGTACCTGTTCCTGTGATGCACTGTTCTGTGTTCTGCTCTCGAAGTGAAGGAGAAAGAGCGCAAATGTGCATAGGACATGGATATAATCTGACATGACGAGTCTCTGCAGGTTGAAGTGCAGAAGGAAATACTTTGTGGGGCTGGAGAGGAGTCGGGCGAGATATGAACGTGCATATACAAGGGGCGACAGACTGGAAGCGAGGCGGCAGTGGCGGAAGATCAAAGGGAGACGGCAACGGTAGGAGAAAGTGAGCGAGATGGCAAGGGAAGGCAGGTCGAGTATTAGAATGTAGGTAAATCGGCGGAAAGTGAGGGGAAAAATGCTCGTGATATTGACGGACAGCGGAGAGCGCGAGAATAGGAGGGGAGAGAAAGAAGAGACAGTGAAAGAGCTAGAAATCAGAGGCGTAAGATAATTGTGGAGAGGATACATGTGAAAGCAAGATGTGCCGGACAGTGGCAATAATGCCGAGAACGAAAGGAGTGACCGAAGGCTTAAAGAAGGGGCAGTGCTGGTCAGAATACAAACACAGTGGGTGATACCGGGACGGGTAAAAATAGAGAGTTTGGAGGGTGTTGGATATCAAGAAGGAGACATCGCTGGAGAAAAGAAAATTGGAACAGGAGTGAGAGAGTAACTTCATAAAAGGAAGCGTGTAAGAAAGACGGGAATCATTGACTATACTAGGCTGTGGTGGAATTTGGATCACGGCCAGGTAGGGAAACTCCAGTATGTGAAGAGGTACAAACGAAAAATTTTATGAATGTAGTCCGATTCACCACAGAATAAGCCCTCCCAAACCTGAGCACATGTACAAAGTGTTCTCCTACAACAGAGCATTATGCAACCTCACCGTCTCCAACCAACACGGCCATGCATTCTTCTCACTGTTACCATCCGCATGGAGGTACAGATCCCTCAACAACGGGTTCAGAAGCAGGTATTGCCCTTCAAACATCAGGCTCCTGAGCCAGCGTGGATAACGTCACTCACTAGAACTGAACTGATCACTGAACCGAACCCATGGACTGATTTTCAATTTTTTATTCGTGTTTCTGTATTTATTATAATTGATTCTTTACACATTTGCACATTTTGTCGACCTTTGAACATCGGCGTTGTATGTCAGCCGTTGTTTTTATTCTTTTTTAAAAAAAAAATCTGTTGTTATTTGTTCCACTGTGAATACCCACAAGAAAGTGAATCTAGGGTAGTATTTGGTGACATATGCATTACGCCTACTTTGATAATAAATTCTTTTTTAACTATGAGTCTTGTACTTTGCTTCCAGGTGGGGAGATGGAGAGTATGGAGGAAAGAGTGTATTTATAGTGTCCTATTACGGGACCAAATCTCCTGTCACGTGCTACCCGGCCTCAGTCTGCGGTGCTTCAATTTCGTAACGTGGTAGAGTTTAAACTGAGAATTCCTAAAGGAAATTTCGATGTTGCGTATGGCGTAAACGATGTTATTCCTATAGACCAACGTGTTGCGGATGCAGACTCAGTGCATTCCTGCTACTGGTTTGGGGAATTCTCACAGCGGCGCCTCTCCGCCAACCCTTATGACGATAAAATACACAGGCCTTCATCTGAGGCCAGAGTGTATATTGCATTTCCCCTTTGGCTCATCGTTTTCCTTGCAGTAAATGACGGAGAATACTTAAATTTCTTTCCGATTAAGAAACGAATCAGAAAGACACAATTTAATGGATGTTATTCATCTGTGTAAAACTTGGAAGCTCCTGATCACAGTTTAACATGGTCTCACTTTGGATAAAATATAACAAACGCAATCCCTCGGCAGATTTGTATTAATGTCAGTGTAATCTACCTGCCGAATATTAAATACGAAATTATTATTATTATTAATAATAATAATAATAATAATAATAATAATAATAATAATAATAATAATAATAATAATAATAATAATAATAATAATAATAATAATAATAATAATAATAAAATAAGATAATAATAATAAAATCCTTCCGCTCTGGGGAGCCTGTCTTGTTGTGGAAATCGGTATGAACCTCAGCACTTAGTGAGTGCAATATTGATCAGTGATAGTGCACAACTTATTCGCTATTCTATAAGCCCCACCTTTTTACAAGATTTTGGATGAAGCTCGCTAAATCCATCGCTAACGGCGCAATGGGATGGAAACAGGACTGTTTTAATTGCTGCGGCACAGAGCGCACGTGTTGTGGGTCTGTGGCGTGAGTGTGTTGCGGGGGGTGGGGATAAGATAGAACAAAATGGACATTGACGAGTTTTTGATTGTTGATACAATGCCCCGGAATGCACTATTTGTAACTGCTTGGAGAAGAGGTCAAGGTGCGAAGTATGCGGAGAATTCGGTAGTTCTACAACAGAGGGAGCGTCGGCGGGTTTAATTCGCCCTCTTTGAGGTTATCTTGGGATTCTGAAAAATTAACGAGGAACTAGCTGTATAACAAGAAACAATTGAATATTAATGAAGAGATGGAAATATTTTATTTTAGCTTCATTTTGAAAGATAATAGAGTAGCAGGCTCTTCCCACCTAAGGAGCACACGTAGCCAATTATGTCAATGTGACCATTTCACATCCTAACCAAGGCGTCTCCAGAATGATTGATAACATTTTAAAATTTAAATTTTATTTCTTTATCAACTGGAACGATGCCTTAGATCGGTAGATCTTCAGTTGACCTTGCTCAGTCGGTACTTATCAATTAACGCACCCTGGTAATAACGTCTTGTGACCGATCAAAGCATCACAGGGCCATCCGTTTCACTTTCCGTCCTAGAGATGGCGCCATCGTAGGATGTCTCCTCTTTGCGACGGCCAACAATATAGCATCTCCACTTGGGACATGTACATGTAGACGTCTCACTTTATTCCTGTGAAAATAGAAACACGCCAGTACCGGAGCCGCTCTCCCCTGGATTAGCTTCGACCAGCTCCTCAGCAAATCTCTGCAATATCACTCTTTCGTAATGTGTAGGAAAATCGGCTATAAGGAGCCTGAATCAGTGATTAGCGACGTCTTACGTTATTAAATTAACGCAATTAAATACAGACCCACTTTCAATATAATTAAAAAAAACATTCCTTGTTTTGCTAGACATACCCATGTACGTCCCTATTGTTGGCTGCACAGACACTGCTTACCTGCCCGCTGATTTTGCCATTTTTGAGGACAGTTGCCAGGTTACGAAGCTCTGTAACGAACACAAAATTAATTTTCGCGTCAGTGATTAATGAAGGTGGAAGGAAAACTGTTGCTTTTTGAATGGAATCCAACAAAAACCTCCACGATGTGTAATGTACACAACTGTGCCGCTTCCTTCGGGAATGAATCTCAGCATCGAGTGAATGGAGATCGGTCTTCGGTGTGCATGGTGATGTGGATATTTGCCTGAAACGTCTGTCGTTATGTATATAAATTATATAGGTGCTCTCAATTCTTACTAGAAGTGCGCTCACAAAAAACAATGAGTTAAAAGCGTGTAACTCTTGCTTGGAGGCACCACTGACTTCAGAGTCTGGACAGAGATACGGATAAGTAGGAGATGCATATACAGAGGAGAAGCCATTCAAGCCTAGAGGCCGAACTCGATTGCCACATCGAGCCACACAGTGATAACCCGCTCACAGACCCCTTCTCGCACCGATCAAGATGAAGGCAGCCATCGTTGTAGAATCTTTTGTTTCCACCCTTTTTTTGTAATTCAATAAAAAAATATTTTTTCTTATTTTACAAAGCAACACAGCATTTCATAGAGCAGACAGAGTACAACATATTGACACAGCCATCCCATTACAGGAAAACATATAAAAACAAGAAACAGAAAAAAAAACTTCTAGTTTAAGTTTAAATTAACTTACAACCAAAATTGATCCCACTCGTCTTGCACTTTTCCCTCACTGTTAATTCTTCCCAACATATGTTCATATGATGAAATCTTAACCATTTCCTCAGTCCATTCCTTCACAGTGGGACATCTGTTTTTTTCCAGTTTTTAAATATAATTCTTGCAGCTGTGATGAGACCCACCTTTAAAATAGTAAATTTGTCATTGTTTACATTAGGTATCATTATCCTGTCACCCAGGCGACAAGGCTGTGAGCACAAGACCCGACACAGTCTAGGACCCGACCAATTCCCCAACAAATCAAGAATTCTACATCAAAATGGACGAACCATGGAACACTCCCAAATCATGTGAAAATATGTGCCCACATGATTTTTACATTTCCAGCATAAATTATTATCAGCAATCCCCATTTTGTAGAGTCTAGTTGGTGTCCAATAATATCTTTGTACTATCTTATACTGAACAAATTTCCCTCTCTCTTCCGTAATATGTCTACCCAAATTTGATAAAATATTTGACCACTCATTATCTTCAATATCGCTTCCAAGATCCCTCTGCCATACTGCTTTGAGATGTTACACGGTTCACCCACAAAGTGCTTGAACATTTTATAAAACACTGATGCTTTATGAACTTCCTGTGGAAATGTAAAGTATTTAGTTAAAGGATTACTTTTTGGGCCACCATTCTTGAATATGCTACTAACGCAATGCCTCATTTGTAAATATTTCCAAAAATGTCCTTTATCTACAAAGTTATATTTCCTCTGCAAATCCACATACGACATAAAAATCCTATTCTCATAGAGATCATCTACTGTATTTACACCTTTAATCTCACATTCTTTCCAGTGCACCATTCATTTTCCAATCCATATCGTAGGGTTATTCCAGAGCGAGGAGTATAACTGCTTTAAATGTGACATTCTACAAGCTTTATGAATTGTACTCCACCAACCCCTTCAATGAAGTAGTATAGGATTTAGATTAGTCTTGTTTCCCACATATTCTGGGAGAATGTGGTGCAGTTAAGCTCTGTTCTATAACTACCCAATGTAAGTCAACATCAGCCCTGTCCCAATGTTTAGTTAACTTGGTCATTTCAAAGGATAATGTATATGCCCTGACGTCTGGTAGACTGTGCCCATCTATGTCCCTGGACAGAGAATTCTTACACGTGTAAAGGGGATTTCTTCTCTTTTTTTTTGTTATTGTGTATGTAATCAAAATGGCTTCTTTGTTTTGTTAAAAGTAGGAATGCTTCTTTGTTGTGAGAGAGTGCTGGAAGCTTGTTTGGGTTAAAATTTACTGATAACGAGAATTGTATTCCTTTGTAAACCAATTGGGATTAATGTTGTTCTTTCTTCTGAGTCTGTAAGCTATTGTTGGCGGGCTTTTTGGGAGATCGGCGCGAGGGGGTGAGAGAGAGAGGACGCGATGCTGTAAACTGGGCGAGGAACGGACCCCAAGCGGGGGTCCGAGGCCAGGAGGTACCCCGAGGAGAGGAGACGAAGTTAGATGTGTTTGGTTGACCACTTCGGATGGTCCTGAGCTGCGAGTCGAGGAGTTCGGAGGGGATCGAATGGTGGCCAGAAGACTTCAGTAATTGAGCTCCAACGGTTGTGCACGAAGTGGTTTGGACTTTGATAAGTTTGGTGCCTTTTCTTTATTTTCTTTTCCTTCATATATACTGTATCGTTATTAATCACTTAGTTATAGTAACCTTTATAAATTGTACTCATTTAATCGCATATGGTGTACTGTCTGTTTTGGGCGAGGCGGGAACATCACACAGCATCCACACCAGCTGATTACCCAGTTTGGCGGGGCCGAGGGCTGCTCCCCCTAGACGAGAACGAGCTGAGGGAGCCTGAGGCGACCCAGGGGGTTACATTGTGGGGTGCTCGTACGGGATTGATTTCTGTGGAAACTGTGTGATCGCCCTCTTTAAAATATGTCTGCGGCGAAGAGCTGGTGTGCCTTTCTGGGTGTGTGATTGCTGGTTATCACTGAATGTGTGTTGGGTGGGGTGGCTGTTGATGCCCCAGAGGGCGTTGTTCGAGTTCCGACTAGCGTTGACGAAGTGGTGGTGGGACCATGGGTTGTCCGTACTATTCGGAGAGTGAGGAGTGACAGGTTGGGATGTTTCAGCAGTGGCGGGCTCCGCCCGGTTGTTAGCATAATGTCCAGCCCTAAAGGGGCGGAGGCGTGGGGGAGCGGACCTCTCAGTTGTTGGGTGAGTGGCAGTGCTTGGCTGAGGGAAAGCGACAGGGATTGGTTGGAGGTTTGAGTAGGCGGGCTGGTGGCGTTGTTAGAACCGTCGGGTACAATTACCTCGGGGTGACAGCTGTCAGTTATGTGAAAGTGTGGGAAAATGCGTGTGGTTCGACTGGAAGTCAAATGCCGCAGCTGGGGGGGCTAATCATAACCGTGGCAGGAGATTGGTGGAAAGTTTTTGGGGGATCCCTTTTGGTTAGGAGTGCAGATAAATTGCTTGCGGTGCCAGGGGTATCTGTGAAGGGGATCAGCTGCTCCCTCAGTTGTTCAGTTGATCCGAGAGGTGTCAGGAAACTTAGAGGAGGCCCAGTGGGGGAACGGCTTGGGGTCTCTGGGGGAGCACGTTCCCAGCAATGTACCAAGGATCTCCCGAAAGGAACAGACCCTATTCCTGAAGGCTTAGAGGGACCAAGCGCACAGGTGTTGTTACGGATGGATGGAAGTCAAGTTAAAGCCATCCTTGGCACCGGGGCGCCGGTTAAGTTGCTGTACAGTTTGTTTTATAACCGTCATTGGAAGCATTTACCCTTGACGACATTGAGGGCACTGGAGATTTGGGGTACCAGTGCCGGTGATTATCTAGACGACGGTTGTTGGTCAGTGAAAGTGGAGTTCTTAGAGGCATATGTGGAGGTGACTGAGGTTCGTGAATCGTTAATGCTGATGTGTCTGGATACTGTTGAGACGGGCAGCGTTTCGGTTCTGGAGAGAACCAATACCCTGCTGGTGCGCTTGGGGGCCTGCAATTCAGGGCTTCTTCTTATTCCATAGAATATCAAATCTGAAATGCTTAAAGGAAACATCATATAAAGATAATTAAACTAAGGTGTTATGACCATTTTAACTACATTAACATTACCCCAGAGTATCTCCAGGTAAGACTCTGTCAGAATTTGGATGAAGTAATTACTTTAAGTCATGATCCATTATTGAGTAGGATAAGAAATAACCGCTCCACACTTCAGTCGCTGATTACTGGACGCTCTCTCTGGCGAAATGGAAATGAACTCGAAGCTCGCGCCACCTCACGATGTCTCCGCGCCTCGAGGCTGTCCGAGCTGAAAGGGAGGATGGGAGGTGTGCGGCAGTGAAAGGGCTCTGCGCATATTTATATATAATTGTATTAATCTTATTATTCTGTTCTAGGAAAAAGAAAATTTGTATTATTGAGAAGGGCATTGTGGTCTGTGTCCTTCTCTATTACCCTGCGGGATCAGTGAAACTTTAGGTGTAATGTGTGTGTCAGATGTCTGGCAGCATATTGCAGCGATTTGTTTCCGGGACTCCCCTGATATTCTCCTGGGTACTGTTAAATATCCTGGATGCCCAGGTCCTTTCATAGGCAACGAACGCAGACTGTTGCCACCAGACCCTTCTCCCGTGGTGTCGCTTGACCCTCAATTATCGTGGTAAGAAGTAAGTGCCTCGGCTCGAATCGTTCGCTTTTTTATCCCCCGCGACGTATATACCTGTCCTGCTGTGCTCACCCAGCAATTAGGGTATGTTAATTCAGATGTGGAAAATGAATGTTGACTTTCACTTTCGCCCCATGGCGCTCATTTATTATTATTATTATGATTATTATGGTTATGATTATGATGATGATGATGATGATTATTATTATTATTATTATTATTATTAAATCGCTGATTGGATTTTGCAGATTGAGTACTGAATGATATGAACTACTAGCAAGTAATTGCACTCGCTGACACATATTTGGGAATACAGGGGAATCCAGTGCAGTCCTCACCTGCCGTAACACAACCACGTCAATGCCCGGTGCATTCTGCGAGCAGAGATACGATTCTGTGCGCGGTTGTTCTGACAAATGGGTCTCTGAGTTACTATCGCCGTCCTGTCACCTTAAACCATTCTGACCATTCTTCTCTGACCAACACCACTAAAGAGGCATTTACGCATTCAGCACAGCCAGACACCGGATGTTACATTTCTGTTTCACTCGCCATTTCGGTAATGTCTAAATCAGACTGCTGTGCGTGAAAATCGCCGGACGTTAGGCGCTGCAGAGATCCTCAAACCACCCACTCTGGCACCAACAATCATTCCAGATGACCATTAGGCTTTCAGCGGTGAAGGTCCTAAAGATAGTAAACACAAAGAACACTGCAGATGCTGTTGTCAAATCAACACGTACAAACAAGCTGGATGAACTCAGCAGGACGGACTGCATCCGTTGAAATGAGCAGTCAATGTTTCGGGCCGAGACCCTTCGTCAGGACTGAAGAAGTAGGGGGAAGGGACCCTATATATGACGAAGGGTCTCGGCCCGAAACTTTGTTGGCTCCTTTAAACAGATTTTGGCCGACCTACAGAGTTCATCCAGCTTCTTTGTACGTGTTGAAGGACCTAAAGATCTCTTCCCCCCCCCCCCCCATTTTGACGTTTGATCTGATCTGACCAGGGACAGATCACCTTCACCATATCTACATGTTTTAATATACTCAGTTGCAGGCAAGTGATTGACTACATAGATGCTTACGGAAAAGGACAGGTGCACAATTGAGTGTAATAAGCGGCCGCTGAGTGCATATTGTACCGTGAACAACATTGCCAAATAATTTCATTGATTGCGGAAAGAGATATTTCAGGAAGGAACGGCAGAGTAGTTTTGGACAAACAGACAGCACAATAAACATTTTAACGAAGGAAAATTAAAAACATGCAGGCATCTGCACGCATCCTTTCCGGAACCATCCGACATTCTTCACGGTTACCTGCGCGTTGAACGCGGCCTTCCCATGTTAACAATCATATAAACGACAGAGAGCGCCGCAATCTTCAGCTGCTCCCTGAATTTGGTCTGGGTCACGCCGTAAATGAAGGTGTTTGTGCAGCAGCTGAAAAGCTGAATCACAGCTCCCGCCCGTTGCGCCATGAAAAGCCGAATGGACGTTTCCAGCTCCGTGTAGAGGCACCGCAGCAAAATGAAGACAAGCGTGGTTGTCGCCCAGCAGATGAGGAAACTCGCCGACAGGGTGAAAAGCAGAACGATGGACTGTCTCCGGCTCTTCATCTCCGGATCCTGCTGCTTCTCGCCAGTTCTCTGTCCCCGGAGTCCCCTGCGGACTCGGCTGGAGGCCAAGATCTGTCTGACGGTCAGAATGTTGAGGAATAAAATGAGGAAGAAAGGAAGCAGCGGATTTAACAGACGGTCCACCCAGGAAAACCACTCAAACTTTGGATTCAGTTGAAGCACGCCCTTGAACGTGCACGTCAACCAGTTCCCTCCCCAAATACCAGTTCCAGCCTCTCGATGCAGGAAGTAATAAGGAACGTTCTTTACACAGAAAGTCACGCATATGGTGCTAATAACCAAGCATGCAATTTTTGGAGTGCAGTAATTTCTCTGAATCTTAGACCAGCAAATGGCCACAAAACGATCGAAAGTGAACGCCACAGTCAGCCACACGGAACAGTCTAAAGACACGTAACAGAAGACGTAGTGGACGAAACAGAACGGAAGGGGAAGCAACAGCCAGTACGCTCGGTACGCCTCGACGATCTGGAAGAACAGGACTTCGATTATCACCACCGCAAGATCGGCCACGGCCATCGCCACCAGATACCGAGTGATACCTTTGGAGAGACCACACTTTCCTCGGCTGAGTATCACAATCGCCACTAGGTTAACTGGTGTAAAGAAAAAGAAGTGTTCTGACATCCATAACTTAAACTCAAGCTGCATTTTAAAAGATAATCGTAACACAATATATCTTGTCATAATATGTATAATCTTAATCGCAACAGCTATACAGAAACATATAGGGAAAATGTCGCCATTTGAAATTTCAGTACAGACGAGCTTTTGATTAAAATTGTCCGTGTATAATGTTTGAGTATGTGGAGATCTGTGAGACTCTGTGAGCATTCTGTTAGGTAGTGGAGTGGAACCGAGTGTGGAGATCCTGAACTGCAATCCACTGACCCCACGGTTAAAAGTAGGGGCCTACGCCGTAGAAATGGGAGGCGATGCTCTGGTGTAGTCATAAAGACACATAATTGTGAATGAGATTATGAACATCGTGGAAAGACTTAAAATGATTAGCATAAGGTGCCGCCACTACACTCACAGAATACTGGAAAACAAAGAAACAGGCAAAAAAAAGGGAAAAAACTCGTTCGGCCAGCATCTGTGAAAACAGGTAAAGTTTTGACGTGCCCGGCAAGAGCCTTCTCCCACCCTGTGATCATGTCCACTCATGAACCTCTCATGTTTGCTGTGGCAGCGAACGAGAATGCCCGTGGCACTTGTCGAGCAGCTCGTGATGGCTTACGGCTGCAAACATTCAGCGATGAATCAACTTAAATGCAACTTGCACACACATTCTTCGACGTTCAGCGACGGATGAAGGCATTGCATTCTTAGAATTGTAAACTCTCAATGGTTACAGCAGACTTTACAGCGGGGAACTGGAAATGCATCTATTAATGGATTAAATAGAAGAACAAATGTCGAGCGAGATAAAATATCACGATCCATTCACCATTTAGAACTTATAACCCTTACCTGGGACGCCGATGGCTGCAATAACCGGGTAGCATATTCTCCTTGCTGTATCCATGCTGTATCTGTATTTTGCGTTTGGAATAATTATTATCCAGAGGTGCAAGCGATATCCAGCATATAACTCTGTAAATTAGTCACAAAATTTTGAATCTCTAAAAATAAACCCACGAGAAATGAAGCACGAAGATAAAAAAATGAAACGAGACTGACGAGTCTCACCGAAATAAAACGTGCGATCTTCAATTACAACACTTCTGCGATTTAGGTGCGCCTTTATGTTTCTTCAGCAAGTGAAGCGAAAGACTGCCAAGTCGATCTTATATTGCAGATGTTTCGCCGATGATGAAACCAACTTGCATACCAGTTGGTGTTAATCATCATTACCTCACAAGGAACCCAGCATTGTATGCTTTGCGGGACCTGGATCTCCAGGGCAAAAAGCAAAATCTTTTGTGCAAAAATAAAACAGTTATTACACCAACGATGGCGTCATCGCTCCAATGCTTCAGAACTTAGCCGCAAGCCTATTCTCTCATCATGACCATTCATCTGGTGGTGTTCCTCAGGGATCAGTATTAGTAAAGTTTATTTTCATACTGTTTGTCAATGATTTAGATAGTGGAACTGATGGCGTTCTGGAGAACTTTACAGATGATGTGAAAATAGGTGGAGGGGTTGATAGTGCTGAGGAAGCAACGTGATTGCAGCAGGAATTGGACACATTGGAAGAATCGATCAGAAAGTGGCAGATGGAATACATTGCTGGGAAATGTATGATTTAATTCAACTGCTACTTGTATCTCCGGATATCAGTGTTCACCAAAGGTGAACAGTGTAAAGAGATCCACAGGTGCTATGCTCGAAACATTGGATTATTCTTTGTAAAATCAATGGAAATCTGTTACGCATCAATAAGCTTCCAGCACTCTGCACCCGAGGGTCTGCATATCTCTCTTCACTGAGTGTACCGAATGTCTTTGTTCTGCTCTGAACACCCGCACGGAAATGAATTTCAGCGTAGTGTTTTATGACACATAATTGTTCAGACAATATTTTATTCTTTATGTTCTGAAATTCAAATGGTTGGTTTATCTCGAAATTTGACACCGCCGATTTGTGCCTCTACGAGATGCGGTATTGTACTGAGAGATGTGTATGGGATCTGGAGGAAGAGATCTTGTGCCTTCTGTCAGGTGGAGATTGGCTAACTCCCTCTGTAATTGATACCGTTAATTGGTGTGGGAACATGATGCCATTAGTTATTGTGCTGCCTTAAATAAAGCTCTACAAAGGAAGTGCAATTCCACAAGGCATTCCAACAGAACATCCCTGGTGCAGTTTTCTGTCGAATATTGGTCATTTACTACCTGGGACTGCTAGGACGTGTCCATTAATCTCATGCTAATGTTTATGCAGAAGAAGGTTGGGATTAATGTGAAATTTGAAACAGGCTGTGCTGCACATTATGTGATGGCATTTACTGGATCTGAGCTGCGCCACCAATCTGTTTGACTGGACATCATAGGGCGGTGGGATACTTACGGTTAAGTATGTGTTCTATGTCGTTTACTTCAAGGCCCCAATCATGTGTTTTTATTGCTTATATTTGAACTAAATAGTTTGATCAGAGTAACATACCCTTCCGGCACAAAGAGCCCGCTCCTCCCAATTACAACCTTAAGACCTATTAACCTACTAACTTGTCCGCCTTTAACATCTGGCAGGAAATTGTACACCCGTGGTCGCGCAGAGAGCAGAGGGCATTGAAGCGGGACCGCTTGCGCTTTGAAGATGTTACACTAACCACAACGCTGCCGTGTCCGTTCATTGAAAAGAAAACATCATTAACAAAGAAGCACCAATTTGAGTAACTGTTCTTTCTACGTCCTGGGTGCACTTCAGTTGACACAGGCGGAGAGGCTTTCTGGGAGAACCATGAACACCGAGTCAGCCGGACATAATCAGAACCCTGGAAGAGAGAAATGCTGACAAACTGCACGGAGACAGCAGTCGCACAATTTCTGGACTTGGGAATGGAATCGTGGTATCATTTCATTTCATTTTCATTCTTATATTACTAATTTTCCAACAGAGAAAGAAATACAAATCAGAGGAGAAGTGAATTCTATGGGATAAGAAAAGCCAGAAAGATACACGTTAATATCATAACCCTCTCAAAAAACCGAAATTCACTCCCTACTATTCTAAGTGTTTCCACGACTCTCATGTCTGCAGATTTACCTGAAGTGACGTCCGCTGGGAGCGTTACGTCATCAATATTTGTATCATAAGTAGATATATCGAATAAAACATCTTGGTCGGCATCCGGATTTTCACTGGATGACCCAAATGAAGAACATGTAGTTTATTTTAAGTCCGTTTGTTCAACAGAAATGCTAAAATCGCATTTTGGTTGACAAATGGATTCCATTGGATTCTGGAATAATTGCGATTGACTGAAGAATGGAGAATGAAGAATGGAAGCGTGATCGTTCAGGAGCGCCAACATTGGAATCCATCCAGTGGTCAGTCAGTTGTCTTAACACAGGTGGAAAAATTGTACCTCTCTTCTTGAAGACTTTAGTCATATTCGTGGTAATGAAGTTTGCAGGATGTGACCACAAAGCTATAAATGCATATAGACCTTTTTTTTTTTTGTAGAATTAAATTGAGAGCTATGCAGGTCTTGAGATTCAACCATGGTTGTTACTTCCAACGGTCTTTTCAATGTGACTGGTGTTTTGGATTAAAGGCACAAAAGTCATCATTTGAGGTTTAAAATTCTGCTCGCCTATCCTAACTTTTCTCGCCTTGATACAACAGCAAGTCTTTGCACATAATGGGTTACCATGAAGGACACATTACGTAAAGTTGAAGGAGTCTCTTCGTTGCCAAGACGGAAGTAGAGGGATACCTCCCACCCGTTACAGAGAGGCAGAGGCTGAACCGATTGTGGAAAAACTGGAAATTATATTTTAGTTTTGGGGTTTCATGATTTGGAATTCAACTGCTATTACATATCCCGTCACCTGACATTCTTTTGTCCGAAGAACGTGCTTCGGATTCTATTTTGGATGCGATCGAACTCCTTTGCAGATTGCTGTTGTATCTCCCTGCTGTAGAGGAAAGGTAGAACACTCCAGGCTTCAACCAGAGAGTGAGATAAGGCAGTTCATCATGTCCAATAGGAAAAACTGTGTGGTATTAAACCAACACGTTTTGTCTGTCATCAAGGAAATAACATTGATTAGAAGATGTGTCTGTTAAAAAAAGATAAGCGGGGAGCAGTAGTTGTAATCAATACCCATGCGAAGACGTTTCATAAAGGACAGGGAGGGAGGCAAAAGCGTGTCACTGATGATCAGAGTTAGTGTCTCGGCTGCAGACGGCCGTCGTGGAGGGTTTGTCTACGGAACTTCTGTCGATGGAGATTAGTAACAGGAATAGATCAATAACTTTACTGGGTATTTTCTTGTAAGCCGGCCATTATTAACAGAGATATCGAGGGAGCAGATAAGGAAACAGATCCCTGAATTGTGTAATAATATCAGAGTTGTCGTGATGGGGGAATTTAATATCCCGTGTATAGATTGTCATCTCCCTAGAGCAAGGGGTTTAGATGCGGTGGAGTTTGTTATGTGTGTGCTCAGGAACATTTCTTGACACAATACGCAGATAGGCCTACAAGAGGAGAGGCTGTACTTGATTCAGTATTGGGAAATGAACCTGGTCAGCTGACAGATCTCCCAGTGAGAGAACATTTTGCAGATAGTGATCACAATTCTATTTCCTTTACCATAGCATTGGAGTGGGAATGGAACAGACAAGTTATAAACGCGTTTAATTAGAGTAAGAGGAATTATGAGGCTATCAAGCAGGGAATTGGAATCTTATTTTGGATAAATATGTTCTCAAGGAAACGTACGGAAGAAATGCGGCAAATTTTCTGGGACTATTTGTTTGCAGTTCTGCTCAGGTGGATTACAATGAGACAGGGAATTTATGGTAGAGCCACAAATCGTGATGTACCAAGGTTGTAATAAATCTGGTGGAGAAGAAATGAAATCTTACAAAAGTTTCAGAGAGCTAGGAAATGTTAGAAATCTAGAAGATTATAAGGCTAACAGGAAGGAGCTTAAGAAGGAAATTAGGGGAGTTAGAAGGGGCCATGAGAGGACTTTGGCGGGCAGGATTAAGGAAAACCCCAAAACCTTCTACAAGTATGTGAAGAGCAGGAGGATAACACGTGTATGAATAGGAGATATCAAATGTGACAGTGGGAAAGTGTGTATGTAATCGGTGGAAATAGCAGAGGTAATTAATACTTCAGTATTCACTGTGGGAATGGCTCTTGGAGATAATAGTGTCAACTTGCAGCATATTGAAAAGCTGGAGCATGTAGATATTAAGAATGAGGATGTGCTGGAGTCTTTGGAAAATTGGATATGTCGCCGGGTGAGAGGTACAAAAGGCTACTGTGGGAGGCGAATGAGGAGATTGCTAAGCCTCTGGCGATTACCTTTGCATCATCAATAGGGACGGGAGAAGTTCCAGAGGATTAGCGGGTTGCCACTGTTGTTCTTTTATTCAAGAAAGGGAGTAGAGATTGACCAGGACATTACAGACCAGTGAGTCTTACGTCAGTGATTGGTAAGTTGATGGCGAAGATCCTGAGTGGCAGGATTTATCAACATTTGGAGAGGTATAATATGATTAGGAATAGTCGGCACGGCTTTGTCAAGGGCAGATCTTGACGTACGAGCCTGATTGAATTTTTTGGAGATGTGAATAAACATATTGATGAAGGAAGAGTAGTCAATGTATTCTACATGGATTACAGCAAGGTATTTTATATGGTAGCCCATAAAAGGCTTATGGAGAAAGTACGGAGGCATGGGATCCAAGGGGACATTGCCTTGTGGATCGAGACCTGGCTTGCCCACAGAAGGCAAAGTGTCGTTGAAGACGGGTCATGGGCTGCATGGAGGTCTGTCACAAGTGGAATGCCTCAGGGATCTCTTCCGGGACATCTACTCCTTCAGATTTTTATAAATGACTTGAATGAGGAAGTGGAGGGAAGTGTTAGCAAGTCTGTTGCTGGCACTATGGTTGGAGGTATGGTGGATAGTGAAGAGGGCTGTAATAGTTTACAGGGGGACATTGATAGGATGCAATACTGGGCTGAGAAGTGGCAGATGGAGTTCAAACCAGATAAATGTCATGTGGCTCATTTTGGAAGGTCAAATATGCTGGCAGAATATAGTATTAAAAGTAAATCTCTTGGAGGTGTGGGGAATCAGAGAGATCTTGGGGTCCGAATCCATTGGACGCTCAAAGTCACGCGAATGATGGAGTTTGTTTCTAAACTTCCGGGATTCTCGTACTATCGCGCATAGACTCAAAATAAAAGGGCCTTCTTTGAAACTAGAGGTGAGGAGGAATTTCCTTCGCCAGAGGGAGTGGGAATTATGGAATTGCTTCCAACGGACAGTTGGGGAGAGCACGACATTGGGTATGTTTAATAGGAGGTTAACGATTTCATGATTAGTGAGGACATGAAAGATGATCCAAAGTAGGCAGGAGAATGCGATTGAGAGCGAAGTAGAGTGACGGAAAAAAACGCGATGTAAATTTACAATGCAGTAGACGTGGAATTGACAAACGTTTACTGATTTCATGTATTCTCCAGGCACGCTTCTGGCAAAGGAATTTAAAGTTGATTGTGTTTTGAGTTGAACTCTAGGTGTCATTAGACTGATAAACAACAGACGTTCCCGACAATTGATTGACGCCAGTTCTTGGAATCACGCCGGTGCAACCAGGAATTTCCGGATCACAATCAAATATGTGTTACTTATGTCACCCCCGGGGAAGGTTTCACCGCTAATGTAATGATTCTGTGGCAGCAGTGTTTGGGTTCTCACTGAGGACAACGGGGGCTTTGGAATCTGCGCCGTCCAATGGAGGGCGTGTTTTTGTCTTGTGTGCCTGACAGCGAGTTGCTCTAGGGCTTTTGTTCAGCGGAAGATGGAGAGTGAAGATGCCAGAACGGAGAGGCTGAGGACTACAGGACGGAGTGGACTTGGAATGGGGCAGGGAGTCGACATGCCCAGGGGGAATCGATGGAGGACTAATGGACGGGAATCCGTGATCTCCAACGTGCACATTAGACATCTTCATCAACTTAGTCCTTTATTTTCTGTTTTACTTCACGAGTCCTCCGGTGAAATTAAGAAATTAAAAGATAAATCGTTTAATTGCATACTGTCTGATATTTCCTGGTACTGATTTTTAACAGGGTGATACATCACGCAGATTTCACATGTTCGAAACTGTGTTCCCGAGATGAACGCGGCCGGACGAACCTGAGGGTTACATTTATTTGAACTGAGCTTAAGAATGGTGTTGAGTAGATTACTGAACAACTGTTTGAAAAAAAAACCTATCTGGTGTCCCTAATGTCCATCAATTGACGGAATTTACCCGACAACCTGTCTCCAATGCGGTGAACATGAAACAACCCCATTGATCAAAATTTTAAAAAAAACCGGTCCAGTGGGGTCCCGATGACGACACTCTGGCCAAATCGTTCGCTCCCTATTCCACACGATTACGCTACCATTGTGTCCGCGTTGCACTGGAAGTGAACAAAGAATGCTGGGAACAGCGTAGATTTGTACCTAATATTGTGACCACTGAGTGTATATTGTATCGTGAAAAAATAATCCATTTATATAGTTTATCCCGAAGGAAGATATTATTTTACTTCAGGTATGAAGGACGTGGCGTTTCTGGACAAGCACATAGCTCAATGAACTCAACAAACATTTTAATCAACGCCAATTATAAACTTACTCGCACAATTGCTGAAGTGTCATTTCCGGAAGCATCAGATGATTGACCACGTTTAACTGAGCGCTAAGCACTGCCTCACCATGTTAACAAGCATATGAACGGGAGAGAGGGCCGCAATTTTCAGCTGCTCCCTGAATTTGGTCTGGGTCACACTGTATATGAAGGTGTTTGTGCAGCAGCTGAAAAGCTGAATCACTGTCCCCGCTCGCTCCGCTAGCCACAGTCGGATGGAGGTTTCCAGGTCCGTGTAGAGGCACCGCAGGAAAATGAAGACAAGCGTGGTTGTCGCCCAGCACAGGAGGAAACTCGCCGACAGGGTGAAGAGCAGAACGATGGACTGTCTCCGGCTCCTCATTTCCGGGTCCTGCTGCTTCTCGCTATTTCTCTGCCCCTTGAGTCCCCTGCGGACTCGACTGGACACGAGGATCTGTCGGACCGTCAGAATGTTGAGGAACAAAATGTGGAAGAAAGGGAGCAGCGGATTTAACAGACGGTCCACCCAGTAAAACCACTCGAAACCAGATTCCATGTGAACACCCCATTTGCGATTGCACTGTTTTGAATAAATATTTGCACGTCTCCTATGCAGGAAGTAATAAGGGACGTTCTTTAAACAGAACAAGACGCATATTGTGCCAATAACCCATCCGGCAATTCTTGGATTGCAGTATTTTCTCTGAATCTTAGACCAGCAAATCGCCACAAAGCGATCGAAAGTGAACGCCACAGTCAGCCACACGGAACAATCTAAAGACACGTAACACAAGACGTAGTGGACTAAACAGAAAGGAAGTGATGGCTTAAGCCAGTATACTCCGTATGTTTCAACTATCTGGTAGAACGCAACTTCGATGATCACCACCATTAGATCGGCCACTGACATCGCCACCAGATACCGAGTGATACCTTTGGAGAGACCACACTTTCCTCGGCTGAGTATCACGATCGCTACCAGGTTAACTGTCGAAAGGAAAAGAAAACTAGAATTATGAAACCTGTAAAATTCAATTAAAACGCGTTTTCAAAGGTAGTTTTCACACTACCGCACATCTAGTAATAATACTCATAATGTGAACCAATATAAATGTACGGATACATATAGAGGGAAAGTCCAACTCTTACATTTCACTGCAGGCGAGGTCCTCATTAAAATTGCTGTTGTAGGAAGTTTGCTTAATGTGGAGCAATGTACCACTCCGTGAACACTCTGCTCACTAGAGAGGATTCTGGAGCGTAACCCATCCCTGCCTGAGCTGCAAAGTTCCTCTGTCACACCCTGGGTCTGTGTTTGCTATTCTGGCTTTCTGTCGTTTGTAAAATCTCTTATGTTGAAAGTGAAAATGACCCTGAATGTCGTTGGCAATCGCCGAGATGATCTCCAATGTTTAAACTTGAAGAGATGATGCGATATATCCATTTAACTGCGACCTGAACAAGACAGTGTTTGCCTTTAGCCGACGGCTGAAGGAATTTAATTCTATATCCTGTAAAATCCCAAGCATGCAGCACAATTTACACCTGTGACCAGGAATAACATATATTTAGGGATTAAGTTGAAGAACCAATGTCGAGATGCATAAGTGATATATCACAATCTGATCACTAGTTACATTTGATATCGCCAAGGAGTGAAGGCTTACCAGGGACTCCGATGACTACAATGACAGGGTAGCATATTTTCATTGCTGTGTCCATGAGATATTCCCGTTCTGCCTATGGAAAATATGCAGAGGTGCAGCAGATATTGGGCTCCGCCAATTATTCGCGATGCTTCGAATCAATTGAAATGAACCCACAAGAGAAATGAAGCAGGAAACAACACAATGGAACGTCTCTGACGAACACCCCGGAATAAAACGTGCTCTCTTCAATGGCAACACTATTGCGATGCGCCCTGATAGTTCCCTCTCGAGTGAAGCCAAGAGTCCGAAACTTCCATCTTTTATAGCACATTCGTTTCGCCGGTGATGAAACCAATTCGCATATCATTCAGTGTTAATGATAGTTACATCACGACTAATTCAGCCTTCTTTGCCTTCGAGACTTGGATCCCCAGTGGTGAATCAAAATTCTCACGGCTCGAAACGCAGCATTAAAAGTCGCGATGCATTTTTCGTTCCATTGCTTCTTAATTAATGCCTTCTTCAAGTTAATTGAGAAGCTAATTCTTTCATCATGTCAAAACCGAACAGTTTGTGTTCAATAATGGTCTTGCGACCCCCAGCTCCAGGTATCTCAGTGTGACAAACACGTTCGAACGGTTTAATTTTAATTGGAATTGCAGATTAATTTGGGTCCGCTTTACAATTCTGAAGTCACTGCTGCTTCTGAGATATGTGGGGTGTTGATGTCACCATCACACCAGGTCACCAGGGTCATTGAATCATCGGGTCATTGAACACTACGGCTCTGAAACAGACCCTTCGGTACATCAGGTCCTTTCCCAACTATTATGTTGCGTCGTCCCATGGCCCTGCAAAAGGGCAATCGCCACCAGGCCCGCCAAACCAAGTTTCTCGTAAATTTTAAAATCGAAACGAAATCGAGCATTTCTGGTCTCAGCTGGTTACAAATATTTTCCACCCTGTAAGTGAACTTATTCCCCACGTTCACCTTATATATATCACAACTTTCACCCTTAACCCGTTCTCGTCTCGTTCTCGTCTCGTTCTCGTCTCGCCTAAAGTCAGTGGAAAATGACTGCTGGTATTCACGTGCGCCTTGTAATTCTGTATCACTCCATCAAACCTCCACTCCTCTGGGAATAAAGTCCGAACCCATTGAATCCTTGCCTATAAATCAAGTCCTCCAGGTCTGGGAACATCCTTGTACCTTTTTTCTGCGCTCTTTGAAACTCATTAATATCCTTCCTGGGTTGGGTGAGCTAACTTTAGGCTACAACAACGTCCAGCAGATCGACAGAGATTACACGGCAGCTTCATTTCTGACGACTATGAAATATTGAAGTAATATTTTTCTTTTGCTGTGGTTTCTTAGTCGCGTCCATGTTATAAAATATACCAAATATATATTGTTTTAGTTAACAGAGAGAAGAATGTTCGCATCATTTCGACAAGACAAGATTATTAAAATAATAATATAATGCTGGGGATTTATAAGGCACGGGCTTCACTCCAGGCAGATTATTGTATGTATTGTGTAATATGGAAGCCTTTACAAAGAAAGAATGTTACTGCATTTGAGCCGGTCCAGAGGAGGTTCATGTGAATGTTGGAGGGGATGATCATAGTGGAAAGCGAATGTTGACTCTGAGCCTGTATTCGTTCGTCTGTAAAACAATGAAGAGCGATATATTGGATCTGGAGAGGATGCTTCTATGAGAGTCTTGGAGCAGAGAACACAGACTCAGAATAGCAGACGGTCCCTTTAGAACAGGGATGGACAGGAATATCTTTAGCCTAGGGTAGTGAATCTTTCAAAGTCACTGCCACAGACGGCTTTCGAGGACAAGTCATTGGGTATCAGGAAAGCTGAATCCTCTTATGTAACGGCGAGTAAGTCTGTGGAGAAAAAAGTCAGGAGAATGGGCTTGAGAGTGTTCGTAAATCGGTCACGATGGAATGGTCGAGCAAACTTGATGGGCTGAATGGCCTAATTCTGCTCCTTCTGCTATTATTCTATGGAGTAAGTGAAAATCTGATATTGTCACAGTCACCCTGGCAGGTAGGGTCATTGACGGGGGTGGTATTTATTTGCTTTACTGTGAATGCCCACAAATGAATGAATCTCAGGGGCGTATCCGGGATGTATACGCCCGGTAATAATATTTTCAAATTCAAATTTGTAATTTAAACTTAAAAAACTTCATCACATGAAGATAGTCATAAAAACTCTATTTAAAGAGCAGCCAGGTACACTGACATGCTATTAAACCTGGGATTATGCCCAGCATTTGCATTACAAATGACACTACACTGCGCCGCCATCGTCTTAACTTTCTCCAGAAGCTAAAAAGCAAGACAAGAGACCCGCCGGGCCCACGAACTTGGATGGATGCTCGCGGTATCTGTGATTGGAAATTCGGAACTCACCTCACCCCCATTTATGTTTGGAGCATTATAGGAGTAGAATTATGCAAATCCGCCTATCACATCTGTTCCGCCATTCGATCCGGGTTCACTTAATATCGGATTTCGGTTTTTTTTGTTTGCCTTACCGATTGCGATCAGTGAACTTTGAGGTAATGTGTGCGTCACGTGGTTGGGTGCATATTCCGGAGGGCCGTCTCACTGACTCTGCTGGGCGCTGTTCCCGCGTTCTCTCACCGGCCATGTAAGCACATTGTTCAGCTTCTCGCATCCCTCCCATGCCGTTGATCGTCCCTAAAATAGAGTGAAACGTACTGAGGGTAGCGCTAGCTTTCACGAGTTCCGAATCTCCACTCACTTGAATTCAGAAGATTGCGGGAGAATCTCATTGAAACCTAGCGACTGTTGAAAAGACAAGTTAAAGACGATGTCTACGATGGTGGCGGTGTCCAGGACTCGATTGCACAGCCTTGAGAACAGAGGAAAGGAGGAATTCTTTAGTGATCTGAGAAATGCTCTGCCACAAATGCCAACACCGTGGGTACAGTTAAAAGGAAAAATGATAGTTTCCTGATTGGTCAGGACATCAAAGGTTATGGCGAGAAGTAAGGAGAATCAGGTTGTGTGGGATGCAGGATTAGCCATGAAGGAATGTAGGAGTAGACTCTATGGGCTGAATAGCCTAATTCTGATCCTATGTCTCATGGTATTACCGTCTCTATACTATCTGACTAACGGACTTAATGAGGGGATAATTGTCAGAATTATGTTTCACAAGGGCAACAAAGTCATTAAAGCTAAAAAAGTCCAGTGAACCGCGGAGTAGTGGGATGGAGACAGACTTATAACACTGGAGTGCAAATCGGGATCTGCTTTAGTCTGTACATCGCCAGTTTCCGGCTCGCGATCAGCACACCTCTGCCGATGCTGGGAATCTGAACAAGAAGGAAAATGGTGGAGTAGCTCTCAGGTCAAACAGCATCTGTGGATGAAACAAGATACAGTCGAAGTTTCGGATCCAGGGCCTCGGTCTCGTCATTTCATTTGTAGGTTTCTTGTTTATGAAGGTCATTGTTTACAGAGATTACAAAGAATCACAAATCTTTGTACTTTTTGACAATCCCTTTCTTTTTTCTGGATATAGCAAGTATACCCAATTAATCCTAGACATTCTTGAAATATTGTGAGCAGTTTTGGGTCTGTTATGAAAGAAAAGTGAGAAAGCTTGGACATATGAGGGACGTTTGATGACTCTTGGCCTCTTCTTGCTTGCTTTATAGCAATTGACGTATTGTGGGTTGGTGGCGCACGGGTGGACGGACACATTGCAAACTATTGCGTGTTGAACGGCCCAGTTAAAGTTCGCGTGCATTGGCTGTTTACAGAATTTTGGAAATCTAAGAATAGAGGGTTATAGAAATAGAATAGACAGGCTTGTATGCAGAGGAAATGGACATGTGGATTATATTACTACCGACTGTTCTGGAGGGCACGTCATAGCGTGTATCTAAATAAAAATGCGTATTTCTAATTTCTCAATTTTTCCCGGCGTGAAAAGTTAAGAGAAGAACGTGGCAGAACGTGCTTGAGTGGGGTGATAAATGGGAGATAACGGATTCCGGAACGGATCAGATGTCCGTCCAGACGGCTTAATACTGTTCATATTCGTATGTTCGCATGTCCCTATGCTGGTCGGTCCTGGTTGCACAGAGCTTCGTTTAAATAGGTTAGTTGGATCTTTACAATGAAACAGACGGGAACTGACTAGCGTTCCCTCACTTCATGGTTTACTGCACAGGCCGTCTGCTTATCAAGTCAAACTTCATCATATTTCGGATCTGTACCGCAGATTTCAATTATTGAATGGATTATTGTAAAAGTCTCATCTAGTGCCCGCAATTACCATCAATGGAGGAACAATATCAGTCCACGTGCCCACCAATGCGTTGACCACGAGCCTGCATCATCCAATCCTGCCCTTCCTCCAACCAAGCTTCAGTAACAGCCACAACATCGTAGTGCCATGTACTAATCCATGCTCTAAATTCATCCTCCTTGTTCCTGATACTCTTAGCATTGAAATGGACACATTTCAACCCGTTTAACTGCCTACAATTATGTTTTGTCCCCTGCCTGTCCTTCCTGATCAACTCAGAACTCTAAGCATCATGCCCTTGTCCTTCTACCTTAATCACTGCACTAACATTCTGACTCACCCCCCCCTGCCAAACTGGTTTAAACCCTCCCCAACAGCTCTATCAAACCTGTCCGCCAGGATATTGCTCCCCCTGGGATTCACGTGCAACCCGTATTTTTGCACAGGTCACACCCGCCCCAAAAGTTGTCCCAATGAACGAGAAATCTGAATCCCTGCCCCCTTCTTTAATCCCTCTGCCAAGCATTTATCCTTCACCTCATTCTATTCCTATTCTCACTGTCGCGTGGCACAGGCAGTAATCCCGAGATTACTACTTTTGAGGTCCTGCTTTTCAACTTCCTTCCTAACTCCCTGTTGTCTTCTCTCAGGAACTCTTCCCTTTCCCTACCTATGTCATTGGTAGCAATATGTACACGTCCTCATTTATCTGTCCCCCGTGGCCCCGAAGTGACTACTGTCTGTAACTCCTCTCTATCACCTCCTCACTCTCCCTGAGCAGACGAAAGTCATAGAGCTGCAGCTCCAGTTCCCTACCACGGTCCCTTAGGAACTGCATCTCGATGCACCGGGTGCAGATGTGGCCGTCCGGGGCGCTGGGACGCTCCAGGACCTCCCACATTTGACACTGACCACAGAGAAGTGACTTCACCCACATACTAATCCCTTTTGCTATCAACAACTGCCTCAGCTCTTCCCGTTACCGCCGAAGCCTGTGGAGCCGAAGCCCTTTCATTCTGCTTCCTCTCACTCCACTGCCCATTGAGTATGGCTGCCTTCATTTTAAACTGTTCGCGCTCAACTGGCTGATGTCACGCACCTGCGCAGTCTGGCCTCTCTCTTCACCGGAGAACTCAAAATGTCTTTCTGCTGGATATCCTTAGGTGCTCTCCCTCTGCTTTCTTTTTCCGAATCAAAAACTTCTGCATTTCCTTGCCCTTTTTAATCTGTTCGCGCTCAATTGGGCGACGTCACGCGCCTGCGCAGTCTGGCCTCTGTCTTCTCCCGAGAACTCAAAATGTCTTCCTGCTGGAAATACTTAGGTGCTCTCCCGCTGCCTTCTTGTTTCGAATTCAACCACTGTGCCGCCGTGTTACCTCACGAAGATTATCCGATTCATATACACATTCTTATTTCCATCAGGTTTATCCCAGGGCTCCCTTTCATCTGCAAATTCCGACTTCACACAATCCACTCTACAAACACAATCGCTAGCCTGGCGCTCAGGAGACCGAGGAGCAAGTTTTAAAACAACGCAAGAACTCAATGCTGCCACTTAAAGTTGTTGGTATCAGTATCTGAACCAGCTCGGTCTCCGCATGCCTGCCTTTTCTTCCAACACTTTATTAAATTCTCTGGATACTCTCGTAATAAGTGCAAAGCCGCGGACACCAAAAACCTGTAATTACACTACCAACATCTTCTTTGGGATTATCTCCCTTCCCGTCCCCAACTTGGCTTCGTTAATTCTGATGCTGCCTTCCACGCCCGGATCTCCTTCTCAGGTGGCAAATTACCACCAGCTGTTCTGAAATTACCCCGACAAACGACGATGGCTAGACTATGCTTCTTTACACTTTGCCTTTCGTGAAGCGGTCAAGCTTTCCTTTCAGTATGTCCGACGCCCCGCGGTGATTCTCAAGCTGGGACCCTCCATCCCAGTAGCTCTGAAAGGTACTTTTATTTTCAGTGAACGGACTACGCTCACCCACTGTGGGTGAGGCAGCTTCCATTCCCATCTCCTTTTTTTCTTGCACTTCCCTTTCAAATCAACTCCACAGACAAAACAGTGGTAGATTGCATTTGTTCCTGAAGTGTGAGACCTTCAGCCGCAGCATTCAGACCGTCATGTTCGACATTAAGACCAGTTGCCATGTGACCCTCGCCAGTTACATCTTGCCCTCCCGATCTCGTTTATCAGATCGCCGTGACTCTCTGGTTCGCTCGTCTTGGCCGCCGTCGACTAGACCTGCTTTACGGGAATCTGTGTTTGGGACTGCTTTTTCACATTGCATGTCTATGACCTCTCTGTCAGAATTGTTGGCTCTGTGGCAAATTTGCGACCGATAGGAAGCTGGAAGGGCAGGTTGTTTTGAGAAATTAAAGCGGCTACTGAAGGACGTTGATAGATCAGCAGAATCTAATCTAATCAACTGAATCTAATCAGTTGATAGACTCCAGTTAGCTTTGGTATCAGTCATTACCCCAGGGGTTCGCTTGCTGACTTTTTAAACCTCGACTCTGTTGCTCAAATGGAGTGCTCAATATTGGCGTGGGGAAGTATAAGTGTTTGTCTGCTATTAGTTTAGGTAGAATGTGCTTGTCTAATATTTTGGCTGATAGGATAAGATCATATTTTAAGAGCAGCAGCCGAAGGAAATCAGGAAGCTACTGGGTCAAAACATTTCCTCTCAACTGTATATTTCGCCTTCGACTATCTGAGATGTACTGACCTGCAGGCATTTAAAGGAATACAATCCATAAGTAACGTAATCTGTCTAACTATCAATGTGAAATAGATGACAAATAGAACAAATCATATGAAAAATGGAAATAAATAATGTTGACGCCCAATGTCCTGGAATATGAGACAATGCTTTGTTCAATTTCAATCTATCTATCTTTCTATCTGTACATCTGTCTGTCTATCTGTCAAGTAATCTGTCTGTCTATCTATCTATCTATCTATCTATATATGTCTGTCTATCTATCTCACTATCTTTTCATCTATCGTTCTATTTCTTTATCAATTAATTTATTTATCAGTTTATTTACTTATTTAGGTACAGCACGGCAGAAGCCCTCCTCGCCCTTCGAGCAGCACCGCAAGGAAAATGGCCGATTTCTTTTCGTCTTATCACTGGAAAGCTGCTATAACAGATGAAACTCCTCACCAGGACATCATTGGACAGTGCGAGGAAACGGATTCATGCAGAGGCAAGTTCCACGGGCACGGCGAGAGCTACAAACACCTTACAGGAATAGCGGGAAATAAACATCGATACTGGTATCGTGAATCGCATACTTTTTAAGGTTTTTTAATGAGGATTCTCCATCTTGCCATATGATTTGTCGATTGATCACGTTGATCCCAAAGTATTTTGGTATTTTTCGACCCATCAAACGGAAAGGAGCTCGTCTTTGCAATGTTATTTTATTGAATTTAAAAGAGAAGAAGGAGCCGAAAATAAAAAAGTCATAAGAAGATTCACTCTATATATCTGTAGGTTAATTGTATCACGAAGAAAATACTGCAGTGGTAATTTATTCACTGGATAACAGCATATTGCATTTTATTTTAGTTAGCGAACACGTAACTGGAGGAGAAGTTATTTCTCATCGTTGTGTATCCAGTCACGCAGCTATCCGCAAAAGACAATAGTCCAGGTAGTGGAGACAATGGTCCATTCGTAACAAATGTCATGGGTTTGTGAATAGCTGACACAGCGTTTTGAACATAGAGTATCACACCACGGTACAGACCCCTCAATTGTTCGATCATCCACGTATCTGTGTAAGAGTTCTCTTGAATTACCCTAATGTACCAGACTCCACCACCAACCTGGCAGGTGGAACACCCCTACCACTACGTGGCTCCAATGTGCAGGTTTGCTGTTAAATCTTGGAGAGAACAACATCTAGCAGTCAGGAGAAATCTACCTATGTATATAAACTCTCAGCGAACTTTGTCCGCCGCGGCCATTGGGTTTTATAATCAGCCATTAAACTGGTTCGAAGGTGAGCAGTGATTCAAGTGGATAACCGCGACCAAACAGAACCAGATTCAAGTCGTGACTCCTTCCTGGAGCAGATCGAGTTTTTAAGAGGAGCGTAATCATCGTCACTGTGACGTGAAGTAGTAATTTAGGAGTGGAAACACGTCAGGAATATTTTCTGGATGAGTTCCTGCACAGATCAATGCAAGCGCTAGGGGGCAGGATGAGGAGGTATGTGCGAATGATGTTCACGTCCTCCGTTATGAGGGTGTCCTGATTTCAATATTGTTCAGAACGTGATCACATCGTTGGGGAACATGACATTGAGGTTCTTCAGTTCGGCAGAATCGGACTCGAGAGCTCAGCACAAGGTTGCTCTTGAAACTACACTGGGCAAGCTTATTGCATTTCAAACAGTACACTTATCACGGCGTTATTTTCAGTTAGACATGAACACGTAGGAGCAGAAACGGTCCATTCGGCCCATCAACACTGATCCGCCACTCCATTAACCTCAATCTTTCAAACACTCAAACACCTGGCCACCACAGCTGCCTGTGGAAACAAATTCCACAAATTCACCACACACTGGCTAAAGAAATGCCTCCGCATCTCTGTGTTAAATGAACGATACTGTATCCCGAGCTGTAGCCTCTTGTCCTAGACTCCTCCAGCATAGGGAACATCCTATCTGCATATACTCACTGTAGGCCTTTCAGCATTCCAAAGGTTTCAGTGAGATCCCTCATCATTTTTTCTGAATTCCATCGAGTACAGACCCGCAACCCTCAAACATTCGTCGTATAACAACAGTTTAATATCCGGAATCATCGTTGTAAACAGGCTCTTGGACTTTTCCGATGCCAATACATCTTTTTATAGATGAGCACCCCAAAAATGTTCTCGACAGTCAATGTGAGGCCCCACCAGTGCCTTCCAAATCCTCAGCACCACCTCCCTGCTCTTCTATTCAAGACGGCTTTAAATAATTGCAAACATTGCATTTGCCTTCATCCCCACCGACTGAATCTGCAGGTTAACCTTTAGTGTGTTCTGCACAAGAACTCCCGAGCCCCTCTTCATCTCAGATCTTGGGCTTTCTCCCCTCAAGAATTCAAACAGGTTCGTCAGGCAGAATTTTCTCTGGAGGAAACCATGCTAACTTCGTTCTTTCTTGTTCTGTGTCACTACCTACAGCATAATCTTATCATTAACAATTATCTCCAACATATTCCCAGCCTCTGAGGCCAGGTTAACTGGTCTGTATTTCTATCTTTACTGCTTGTGTTGCCCGTAAGGCATTTATTTAGCTTTATTACATTTTCGCTTTAGTATTTCGTTTTTTCTAGTTAAAGTTAAGGTTGACAGCTACGTTGCAGCTGTTGGAGGTAAATTCGTTATCTGTGATGCATCACGGCATGCGTTGACGTCACACTCGGTTTTGCCGCATGTTGTGGAAAAATACCGGTTTGGAGAAACGGGCAGGCGGGAGCTTGTGTGTGCAGGATCAGCGCGAGAATAGTTTCACTCTACGCACTAAGAAACATCATAGAAGCAACGCCGGAAGTTCATATGACAATCGACATGTTGAAGTAAAAATGTTAACGCTGATTCTGTTAAAAGTAATGACGGTTGATAAATTTTATTTCTTGAGCTATTGAAAGCGTTGCTGGATAGTTTGTGTTGAAGTGCATTTGAAGTTGTTGATAGCGTAGGTAGATTCTGAATGTATGTTGTACTTTAATGTAATGTAGTTTATTGTAGTTTTAATTTTACAAGTATTTATGATGTAACTGTGATGCCAAGAAGGAAACAAATACTGTATATATTTTGTATTGTTTTATCAACAGCTTTCACCATACGTTAATGTGGAAGAGTGAACAGTGAACGGTTAATCTTTCTGTGATCCTTGTCTTCATTGATTACGGTTTAACTCAGTGTTTAGTTCAGAGTTTCTATACCTGCACGAGAAATCTACACAGCTGCTTCCATCCTTTCTTAAAGAGCGGAGTGACATTTGCAATTTTCCAGTCGCCTGGCACCATGTCAATGTTTTTTGAAGGATCGTTGCTCACGCCTCCAGAATCTCTCGCGCGACGTTTATCAGAACCCAAGGGTGCAGTTCATCTGGTCCGATCGGATTTTGTACCATTTAATATTTCAGATTTTGTGCAGATTCTCGTTGTAATCGTAACTGCACTCCCTTCTTCTCCTTCACACACTACATCACCTGGCACACTGCTAATTAACTGCACAGAGATGCAACATTCTCATTTCCTTCATATGTCGTTTCGTGGTTCCCCATTATCATTCCTTCCTCTCCTTCATTTTCCAGATGTCTTCTATCCACTTTCATCATTCTTTCATTTTATATGCTTGAAAAAACCGTTCTGTAGGTTTTTAAATGCCTCATAATCCACTGACTTCCCGCTGTGATTTTTTTTTTGTTATATGACTTTTCCTTTGTTTGTACAATAGCTCTGACATCTCTTGTCATCCACGGTTGTACTAAATTGATATTTGACTATTCCTTCACTGTTGGAACACATATACCCTGCAGCTTCCTCATTTAACCAGCAACTCATGGCATTGCAGCTCTGCTGTCATCCCCGTTAGCATTTCTTCCCAATTCACTTTGTCCAAACTCTCTCTCACACAACTGTGATTTCCATTATTCCACTATAATACCACTGCGTCAGACTGTACTTTCTCCCTAACAAATATCAAGTTGAACTGAATCATATTTTGATCACTGTCTCCTGAGGGCTCATTGCTCTTAAGCTCCCAAATCGCCATAACACCCAGTTCAGTATAGCTGATCTCTTAGTAGGCTCGACGATACACTTCTCTCAGAAAGCCAGCTCGGAGGCTTTCAATAAACGCAATCCCTTGAGATACATTACCAACCGAACTTTCCCAGTCGACTTGAATATTAAAATTTCCCATGTCTATCATAACATTACCGTTTTGACACGCGTTTTCTATTTCCTGTTGCAATTTGTGTCCCACATCTCAGCTACTATCGGGAGGACTGTATATAACTGCCAATACATTCCTTTTACCCGTGCATTTTCTAAACGCAAACCGCAAGGATTCAACATCTTCCGATTCTATACACAAATTTCTACAGATTTGATGCCATTCTTTACCAGCCGAGCCACGCGATCCCCCTCTGTCTACCTTCCTATCCTTCCAATAAAACGTGTAATATTGGACATTCTGTTCCAAAATAAAGCCATAATTCGGTGATAGCCACAACATCATACCTGACAATTTGTAACAGCGCAACAAGATCATCCACCTTAATTGTTATATTCCATGCATTTGAAAGAACACTTTGAGTGCTGCGTTTCCTACCCTTTTTGATTCTGCATTCTGAATGTGGTGATACTCAACTCACCGTGAAGGCTACAATTTTCTCCTATCAACAGCCTGCCCGTCCTGACACCTGAAAGCACGCAATCTTTATTTTATTTTTACATCCGTCCTGTCCTGAGTCCCTTCATCCCGCTATCCAGACCGATGCCAAAATCGTTTAAGCACACCCTAACCGCTGTAAATAACGTTCCGCGGGAATAGTGGTCCCTCTAAGGTGCAGGCGCAACTCTATCCCTATTCCACAGATCATTCCGGTACCGAGACCGATGCCAAAATCGTTTAAGCGCTCCCCCAAAGCTATAACTAACGTTCCGCGACAATCTTGCTACCGCTCGGGTTCAAGTGCAACTCATCTCTTTTGCAGGAGTCATAATTCCACCGGAAGAAATCCTAATGAAGCCAGACCCTGAATATCTGTCCCATGTATCAGCTTCTCAGCCACGCATTTATCTGTCAAGTCAATCTGTTTCTACTCTCCTTAGTACGTGGTACAGGTAGCAATCCGAAACTTCCTACCCTGGAGATCCTGCTCTTGGACATCTGCCCTGCTCTCTGAATTCGCTGTTCAGGACCTCATTGCTTTTCCTTCCTATGCCATTGGTACCGATATGTACCAAACCAACTGCCTGCTCTCCGTCCCTCCCTGAAATGCTCCGGATATGATTGGAGATGTCCCTGACCCCGGAACCTGGAAGGCAGCATACCATCGGGCTATCCGTTCACACTCACTGATTCCCATGTCTGGTCCACTGACGATCGCTTAACAACCGGATATGAACGTGGCCCCGGACGGTGCCTCCATCAGCACACAGGAAGTTGAGACTGAATGCTTTGCGCAGACCTGTTTCACTTGGAGGCTCTTGGAATCGAGTCAAGAGAATAAGTAGCACAAAAGAGAAAAAGAAAGAATTTGACTCGTCAAGGTTTATGTATTTTGGGCGATACTAAATTAAAAGCGGAAACAAAACAACCGATAAAAAGAAATAATTTGATATCCAAAGTTGATTTTCAGTTTCACGCTGATGAGAAAGTTGACGTCTATTGCAATCATGACAGTCAGGGCAAACTTCACTCAGCATAGAGCTGCAATCGTTAACCGGATCTTCACCTTCCGAATGTTATATTCATCGGTCTGCTTTACAATATCTCCCGTCTGTAATAATTCAGTCGGGACATTGTTTCCGGTTTTAATTTTAAATGTCATCAAACCCATATTGCCTTAACTACAATTTAAAGCTGTACATTTCCGATTTGGAAAAAGGTACATATCAATGCAAACAATTAGCGTTTTTCCTCCAACGGCGTTCATTTCTCATGCAGGATAGAGTCCATACGTTCAGCTCTGTACCTCTACCGTGGATATCTTTATTTCTCGGGTAATAAACGAGTTATATAATGAGACGTTTTATATAGTCAAACTGCCACTGATCTCATATACGGTCGCAACTCGTTTTGTTTCTTATGAACCCAGAGCGAAGGTTTATGAGAACAGATGCCGTCCTGAAGGAAGAACATCTGGAGCTCGGTTCGAAGCCGAGCAGTAGCTCCTGCGCCTGGTAAACCGATTCAAAGCGAAGGTTGATCGATTCTTGATTAGTAAGGACGTCAAAGAATACAGGGAGAAGAAATGAGATTGGGAATGTGAGGGGTAATAAATCAGACAAGATGAATGGGAATCAATGGCCCTAATACGGCTCTTGTGACCCCGGGTCTAAACGCTGGGGCCAACTGAGTCCTGTTTTTAGTCAATGACATTACAGTTTTTCCGTCTTCTATCACTCCGCCACCCGCCGCTCTGCAGTTTTCAATTGCGAAATAAACAAGGAATATGTTAAAAAAATGTAATCAAACAGAAGCATCTTCTCACTCCGCAGTTCATAGTGTTCGGTACGCAGCGCCGATCGACGCGCCAGCGCAACGTAATTAATGTCAGCAGACACGGGGCTAACAAAGGCGAGGAGTCGTAGCAATTTGTTACAACAAACCAGCGATCATTCAGTGAGCCGGAACAGGTTCTGAATTAGGGAATATGGTCCTCGAGGCATCAAATGATGAAGTTGTATTGCATTCAATGACTGTCAGTTGGAACTGATACTGAAAGAGGATGTGTTCATTTACCGACTGACCAAGCAACGGGACAGGGGAGTCAGAGCCAGGAGGCTCCGTAGAAGGTTGGGTACACCGCAAAATATAACTTTCAGTGATATTGCTCGGATAATCCACGGTCGGTTAACAATTACATGGATTTGTTCAAAAGGTTTCAGACATTATTGTTAGGATAAGGAAGAGAAAATACATGAACAGGAATGTCTCATATACTTCGGCTCATCCCACTTTCACCAGAATCGACGTGTGGCCAGGGCACGCGCATCAGCGCGAGGCATCCCGGCCTCTTTCTTGGTTGTGTTGAGCAGTCCACGATCATAATCACGAACTCATATTTCTGAGCCGATAATTGGCGTATGTGTCTTGGTCCGTTACCGGACGGGATCAGTGAACCCCTTTGTTTAATGTAACATATGTTTGTCCGATACGTGGGTGCATACCGAGTTGGGCTGACTCTCGGACTTCCATGCAATATCCCCAAGGACTGTTAAATTCCTCGGTGCCCAACTTCATCTACCGCCCATGCAAGGAAGTTGTATGCCAACTCACCGCAATCCTGGCCTACGGAGGATTAAATTAAGATGCATCCTTGGAGTATTGTGTACAGGTTTGGTCACCGAATTACAGGAAGGATAGTAATAAGGTTGAAAGAGTGCAGTGAAGGTTTACAAGGATGTTGCCGGGACTTGAGAAACTTCGTTTTAGGGAAGGGTTAAATAGGTTAGGACTTTACTCCCTGGAGCATAGAAGAATGTGGGGAGACTTGATAGAGATATATAAAAATATGATGGGTATAGATAGAGTGAATGCAAGCAGGCTTTTTCCACTGAGGCTGGGGGAGAAAAAGAAAACAGAGGACATATTTTAAGTGTGAAGGGGGAAAGCTTAAGGGGAGCATTAGGGGTGGCCTCTTCACACAGAGAGTGGTGGGAGTGAGGAATGAGTTCAGGAACACACAAACCTGGCCACCGAAACAATGGGACGACACTCGAAGAAGATTATACCCGCAAAGTATCTTTAAATACTTTGCAGAACTGCAGAAAGAATTATGTTTTCGAAGATCCTTGAGATGACATAGAATCCCATTTTTTTATTAATTGGTTAAGAATCTTTATTTTGATCTGCATTTAGCACGCAGGTACCACAGTGAATGTTTACTGATGCTTCGAATTTGGCGAGCAGCTTTTGCCCATTATTTATCAAAGGGTGCACTGGCATTGGAGTCTGTTGGTGTGACGTTAAATGACGAGTTGGGTATGCGGCGGTGATGGTCTCGTTACACCCTGTCCAATGATTGGAGTCTCAGACTCGTGGTCGTGTAGAACCCATTTACAGAATTGTGTGATTCAAGGTCTAAAGACATAGACTCTGAAAAGAAGGGCCTTTCTTCAGAGCAAAGTTGAAGAGGAATAAAGTGCCCACTGAGAGCATATTACATCATGAAATAACAACCAATCAATATAAGTTATACTGGAGAGTCATTATTTTGCTTTAGGAATAGTCAGGAAGTACAAATTATGTACCAAGCACTGCAGACATCTTAAGGAATGCCGATTATGAACTTGCTTCCACGACTGCTGACGATTCATTTTGGAAACATGATATTATTCAACACAATTATCAGTGCACTAAGCACTGCCTCTCCATCTTAACAAGCAAATGAATAGGGCTGAGCGCGGCAATCTTTAGCTGCTCCCTGAATTTGATCTGGGTCACACTGTATATGAAGGTGTTTGTGCAGCAGCTGAAAAGCTGAATCACTGCCCCCGCTCGCTGCGTCATCCACAGTCGGATTGACGTTTCCAGGTCCGTGTAGAGGCACCGCAGGAAAATGAAGACCAGGGTGGTTGTCGCCCAGCACAGGAGGAAACTCGCCGACAAGGTGAAGAGCAGAACGATGGACTGTCTCCGGCTCCTCATTTCCGGGTCCTGCTCTTTCTCGCTTTTTTTCTGTCCCCTAAGTCCCCTACGGACTCGGCTGGACGCCAGGATCTGTCTGACTGTAAGAATGTTGAGGAAGAAAATGAGGAAGAACGGGAGCAGCGGATTCAAAAGACGGTCTAACCAGTAAAACCACTCAAACTCCGGATTCATGTGAAGAGCCGATTTCTGACCGCATTGATTCCAATAAATCACTGCACGGTCCTTGCTCAGGAAGTAATAAGGGACGTTCTTTAAGCAGAACGCAACGCATATTGTGCCAATAATCCGTCCTGCAATTCTAGGCGTACAGTACTTGGTCTGAATCTTCGACCAGCTAATGGCCACAAAGCGATCGAAAGTGAACGCTACGGTAAACCACACGGAACAATCTACAGCCACGTAACACAAGACGCAGTGGACCAAACAGAACAGAGGTGATGTCTGAAGCCAGTATACTCGGTATGCTTCAACTATCTGGTAGAACGCGACTTCGATGATAACCACCATTAGATCGGCCACGGCCATCGCCACCAGATACCGACTGATACCTTTGGAGAGACCACACATTCCTCGGCTGAGTATCACGATCGCCAGCAGGTTAACTGGAGACAAGAAAAGTAGAGTTATGACATCTGTATCATACAAGCAAACCGCGCCTTACACTGCAAAATATCTAGTGATAATATTCAGAATCTAAACCATTACAGGTATACTGGGGTATATATGGAGAAACTCATCGTCTGAAATTTCAGTAACTCTCTGCTTTGTTTCATATTACTGGTGTGGAAAGTTAGCGTTATATGAAGCAATGCATTACTCAGTGAACACACTATTAATAGTGTAGCCGACTTCTGCTGCGGTCGCCCATTATTTTCAAGCCCTGAAGTTCAAAGAGATGCTCTGCTGGACATGGCCATGTTAACGTTTGCACAGCTATGCTACTGTCGCCTTCCTGGCAGCTTGCACCAATCTGTCTATTCTTCCCGATATCTCTCGTTAACAATGCAGCTTCGCCCAAAGAGATGTCATTTACTGGATTGTTTTCGGTTTACTGCACTTTTCAATGTCAGCTGTAAGGTGATGTGCGTGAAAACCGCAAAGGAACAGCAGTTTCTATGCTAAGCAAACCACCTTGTCGGGCATCAGCAATCACTCCCCGTTCAAAGTAACGTAAATCACATTTCTTCTCCACTCTCATATTTGGTCTGAAGAGTAACAAACATTGTCTGCATGCATTTAAGGATTAACGTGTTGTCACGTGATTGGTTGGTCAGGTACTTGCTTTAAGGAGCAGGTGTACAGGTGCTCCTCATAAAGTGGCTGCAAAGAATATAAAGGAAAATTGTCTGACATTTATCGATAATTGCCTGTGCAATACACTATACAGTATTTAGATGAAATAAGCTGAATGAAAATTAAAATAGACGGCTTAGTTGAATAGATTTAAGGAGACAACAATAGGAAAACGTTAATGATGATATTTTGATCCGCTGTCAAAATCCTTTCACAGCCGTTTCGGCGAGGAAGTTATCAAAATCATCTCAGACGCTGAGAGCCGCTGCAATGAGCACAAATAGATTCCCATTGTGGCGACTGAGGGATTTACCACGGAGAAGAGCACTGCAGAGGAACAGGTCCTTCGGTTCACGGTCCTCATGCGGACTAAGTGCGTTGGTGATCAAATGGACAACTGAGCTATTTATTTGTGCCTACACGATGTCCTTGTTCCTCCATTTTCTACACAATAAAACATAGAACTTAACATGGAATGCAAGAAAACTCGCATCTGTTTTCCCTGTACCAGTCAGCAAGAGATCATGGGAGCGTTCGGAAAAGAGGAGCTGTTCCTCCCCGATGCTAAACTGGAAGAAATTACAAACCGGGAGTCGATTTTATAGATTTAAATAATAATAATGAAAAAATATCATTCAGACACATTGGGATATAGATAAAGCATTGCACGGAACAGAATCCGCTGTCGATGTGAGATAGAAATGAATGCTGTTCAGATGTCAATTGGGATTTCCCGCCCTGCGGTCGACGAACCTCTCGGTTAATGGTCGGGCTCTATGGCATGAAAAGGGGTGGGATCCCCTGGTATGAATCTAAAGATCGCCAGCTGTGAGGGAAATTGTAACATAATCAATTCCAACGTTACCAAACAGTAATAAGAGAGCGCACTGTATCCAGTTACTCCGTGAATCTCGAAAACGTAGAACCAGCGTGGAAAGATTTAACGTAATAGCAGAATTTGCAGCCATTGCGTAAACGTGATACTGGAGATTAGAGTGACTGGTACAAAACAATTCTAAAGAGATCTGTGAGGCAGAATCTCTGAAAGCGGAGAAAGATTTGTCGTTTCCGTCCCAGACTTTTCATCACTGGTTCTCAGCTCGCACTCGCTTCTTATGTCTTCACCCGCCACCTATTCTGGCTCTGAGCAAATGTCAGAAACATCGACTGTTCATTTCTCTCCATATTTCGGGGCTTCCCAACCTGTGGTCGACCGACTTCTAGGCTAATGATAGGGATCCATGGCATAAAAAGTTTGGGAAACCCCATCGCTGTTGCTGCCTGACCTGCGTAGTTCCTCGGTCACTTTGTGTGTGTTTTACTGTGGCTTTCGGCGTTTGCAGAATCTGTTATGACTGTGGTCGAAAGGAACCTGAATGCCCATGGTAATCGTCGAGCACATCGGGATGATTTAAAACTGAAAACATGCTGATATACACAATTTAATTGCGATCTTCACACAGCATACTTCGCCGTTTAGCGGACGGCTGAATATATTTAATTTAATATATTAGAACATCTCGAAGTCAACAGCACAGTTTACACCTGTGACCAGGAGATAGATCTATTAACGGATTTGATGGAAGGATAAATGGCGAGCGAGATTCATAAATAATATAACACAACCTGATCACCAGCAACATTTTGATATCACCGCGCATGGAATGCTTACCAGGGACGCCGATGGCCACAATAAGAGGGTAGCAGATTTTCTTTGCTGTCTCCATAAGGAATTTTTGTGTTCTTCTCTTGGAATGCTTTCTACTATCCAGAGCTGCAGGAGATATCCGGCTTTTAACTCCGTCAAGTATTCTCAACATTTCTATTCCATTTAAATAAGCCTTCTTCAGAAATGAAGCACGAAGAAGCACAATGAAATATCTCTTGTGAACACCACCGAAATAAAACGTGCTCCCTTTAATTGCAAGAGCTCGCGCCCTTTATATTTCTGCTTCTCAAGTAGACAATTTGATTGAAAGGCCCAACTTTTATCGCACATTCGAATAGCCGATGATGAAACTAACTTGCATAACCGCTGGAGTTAATTGCCATCACCACTAATTCAGCATTCTTTGCCTCCGAGACCTGGATCCCCAGTGGGGAAGTAACATTCTCCAGGACAGAAACCCAGCTGGAATGCTGACGATGGCGTTTCTGTTACTTTGCTTCAGATTTTAGGGCTCCATTCAAGTGGAAGTGTTGGCAAGCCTATTCTTTCAGCGTGTTAAAGTAACTGTCTCAACAGCTCTGTTTCAATTCTGATATTGTTACTCCCTTCGATCCAGCTCTACGTATCTCAATCCGACAAAGATGTTGCAATTGTTTTGATTTTCATTGAATGCCACATTAAAGTGGTCCTCCGCTTGGCCTTTCTGACGTCACCGCTCCTTGTGAAATACGTTGGTTGCTGATGTCTCCACCACACCGGGCCACCGGGGTCAGAGAAACATCGGGCCATTGGATACTATATACCTCAGAGACAGTCCCTTCGGCACATCCAGTCGGTCCCAAAGTATATCATTGCCTCGTTCCTTCCACCTGCAACCGGACAATGGCCGCCAATCCCTCCTAACAAATGTAAGTTTCCCTTTCATTTTGAAATCGAACCTGACTCAAACTTTTCTGCTCTCGGCTGGTTCAACAAAATCTGTGTGAACATTGTCCAAATGTTCCCTTTGAAATACACCACCCTGCACTCTAAACAGATTACCTCTGTTTCTAGTCTCATCCAACATCAGCAGAAAATAATTCCCTGCATTTACCCCATCTGTGTGCCTCATAATGTTGTATCTCTCTAAGAAATCTCGAACACTTTGGAATGAATTCCAAACCAATCCAACGATTCCCTATGAATAAAATCATTAAGTCTCGGAAACAAACTTGGAAATTTCTTTGCACTCTGTCAATCTTATTTCAATCCTTCCTTATTGAACAGAAACGCACCAATTCCTAACGTTGGGCTTTATACCGTTCAATATACTGGCAGAGAGGGGCCGACTGTTTCAGGTGCGACGACTATGACATAATGGATCATTATGTCATTTTTGAGGCGTTCGGGGTCTTCCCAAAGTCCATGTTATAAAATGTGCCAAACCTGGACGTATAGATAACAGAGAGTAGAATGTTAGCATTCATCTCGAGAGAATGAGAGTTTTAAAACAAAGGCGAAATGCTCGGGGTTTATAGGGCACTGGCTAGACCCAAATCGGAATATTTGTGTACTGTGTAATTTTGGAGCCTTATCTACGAAGCTAAATTCAGACATTTGATCAGGTCCTGAGGAGGTTCGACTGACTTACCGGCGGAATGAAACGTAGTGGGAAGCGTTTGGTGGCTCCGACCCTATACTCATTTGACTTTGAAACAATGAGGTGGGATTGATTGGATGTGCAGAGGGTGCTTTGTGCAGTTAGGGAGTCTAAAGCTAGAGGGCACAAGCTCAGAATTGTAGAACGCCACTTTAATACAGAGTGAAGAGGAGTATCGATTGCAAGAAAGTCGTAAATCTTGGATAATCATTGTCAGACGGCCGTGGAGGGCAAGTCAACACTTACATACATTGATGAAATTGATGTGTTCCTGATCTGTCAGAACGACTGCATTTATGAAGTAAACTCAGAAGAATGGGCCTCAGAGGCTTAATGAATCGGCCTCGACGGAGCAAACTCCGTGATCCGTATGGACGAAATCTGCTCCTTCGGAGTAAGAGAGAACTGGAGTTTGTTACAAGAGAGAAACAATTTGGAAACAATTGGGGAGGTTGGAAAAATGTAAAACATCAGAATCTAACGCTGTTCAGAGACTGAAGGATCTGTACAGGACTGAATATTGCGGTGACCAATCAAATCAGCTGAGCCGCGAACAGCACAGACAGTGCCCCGGTGTTCACTAAGTATGATCGCCGAGAGCGAGGACAGGATGCATGCGGATGTTGCGTTGTCCTGCCAAATTATGTCAGCTCTTACTTGAGTCGACAGAAATTCGGTTTCACCAACAGTGCGCAGTGTGGGGGTGATCCTCCGACACAGTACTGGTGCATTATTATGATCGGAGAAATTTCGTTAATCATCAGAAAAACGTGCCCAGCAAGAAAAGCACACGGAGGGTCAGGGCAGGAAACACGACTGATCAATCTAATTCGGCAACTCCGCATTTGGAAGCGCGTGCCGCTCCTCAGCAGTGTCCAGGAAAGTTTTGTTGGAACATTTCTACTGTCGAGGGATTATAGCAACAGTAGCATCTATTATCCAAGACCTCCTCCATCCGGACTTCGCTCCCTTCTCGCTGATGGAACCATGAAGGTGGTACGGGCGGCTTAGCTCACATTCCAACAGCTTCGACCCTCAGGCCCCTGCATAAGCTTGGCTAATTTCACGAAACACAAGTCTGAACTAATGGCACATCCTACGGACTCAGCTTGAAGAAAACCCTACCCAGAGTTCCGAGTATCATTCCTCTCACTCCTTCTCTGTGTGTGTCTCAGTCAGCCTCTCTCTCTTTCTCTCTGTTTATCTTTCTCTACCTATCATCTTAATTAACTATCTATCTGTATTCTTCTCTGTATCTAGCTATCTGTTGATCTATTCCTTCAGTCTATCTATCTATCTGTCCACCTGTCTGTTTGTCTATCTCTCTATCTATTGTAGCTATTGTATTTGTCCACGTCCTGCAGCATTTTATATCCGTGGAGTGTTTGTGAAGTGGAGCAGTTGGGGGTTTACTATTTTCAGGTGTATAAAACCGGGTTGGATCTCAAATGGCTTCCCTGACCTTTAGACTGGGAAGTGTGCTGCAGGCAGAGGGTTCGCGCACTTCTTGATAAGAATATTACCGTGTGCTTTCCTGTTTGAATAAAGGAAGATTTGCAGTTCTAACCTGATAACTAGAGACCGTCTCTTTCCGCGTACCGCGCGGGATCGGTAAAGTTCTTGGTTTAATGTAGCATGCGTTTGTCAGATGCGTGGCTGCATATGGCGGTGTTTTATCTCTCTGACTCACATGCAATTTTACTGGGTGCCGTTAAGTTCCTGGATGCCAACCTTCTTCTCCAGACCATGTAAGTGGACTCAATGCCACCTCCACCCCCTCCCGGTGTGTCACCTGATTCTTAAATGGGGCTGTTGGAGGTGAGGTTCTCCTTCGCTTTTCCAAGGGCTGAAGCTATATCGCACGATCTGAATAGCTGGCTTCCGGAACGAATCAAATGGGGCTTCATCCGTGAGAAAATATATATAGATATATAAATGCACAGTCTCTTGACAGATTGGTGTCAGGATAAGCAACATAGAATGTAAGACCACAGTCAACTCTTTCACTGCTTCAGCCTTCCTCCGCCGGCACTGTCGTTGTGTTGTGTTGGGCCGCCTCCGGTGTTAAGGTCCTGGCTGGATCGCTCTTCGTCTGTAACCTCTCCCTGGGCCCTACCGCCATGGGTTACCATACGTGGAACCAGGCGCCACTGTGTTAAAATCCAATCGACGACGTACTCGGGAGTTCAGGAACATGCAAACCTTCCCACCAAAACAAGGTGACGATCCTTGCAGAGGATTCTACCCAAAACATATCTGTAAATACTTTGGTGATGTGTAGAGAGAATCATGTTTTCGAATATCGCTGTTTGTAGAAATGACGGAGAGTCCCGAATTCCCTGCAATTGGTCGGGAATCCATTGTTTGCTCTGGAAATTGCACGGATATAGCACAGTGAATGTTTACTTGTCCTTCGTGTATCGTGAACAGACTTAAACCATTTTCAAAGAAGGATCCGCGAGATGTGAGGGTTACGTTAGCAAGGCCGTTCGGTGTATTTCCTTGTGTTATAGTAGATAGCGTGCTAGGCGGTAGGGGGCGGCGTGTGGTGGTCTTATTGCATGTTGGATGTCCCAGACTGCGTAGACGCAAAGTAGTTTTATTTTCAGATGTAATGCATTCTACTATTTGAGTGCAGAGCGTTTTGCTAGATGCTGATCAATCTGTGGAGTGCGTTGCTATGGACGCTTGAGTCGGGAAGAGTACTTGGTATATTCAAAGCCGAGTTTGATATTTCCATATTCACCGAGGAGGTGAAAGGTTATGCGCAGAAGGCAGGTGTATAAGATTATGAGAGGTATTGATCCTGTGGATATTCAGAGGGTTTTTTTTCCCCAAGGCTGTAATGGTTGCCACAAGAGGACACAGGCTTAAGGTGCTGGGGAGTAGGTACAGAGGAGATGTCAGGGGTGAGTTTTTTACTCAGAGAGTGATGAAGGCGTGGAATGAGCTGCGTCAATGGTGATCGAGGCGGATACGATAGGGTCTTTGAAGAGACGTTTAGAAAGGTACCTGGAGCTTAGTAAAATAGAGGGTTGTAGGTAAGGCTAGTAATCTCTAAGGTAGGGACATGTCCGGCAGAACTTTGTGGGTGTAAGGGCCTTCATTGTGCTGTAGGTTTCCTATGCTCCATGTTCTATGTTATCTAGAATGGGGTTGACAGGATGATATATCAGCGTTAATGGAATGCCGCATCGGATTCGATTGACCAAATTGTAATGTTATACCGCACGATCCAAGGTGCCTATGTTGTTGTGTTATGGTCACAAAACGCTTCCTTTAAAAAAGTGAGCTGTATATTTACAATAAAGCAGGCGGGGAGCTGAAACACGTTCCGATATTTCATGTTTTACCTCACTGAGGTCTGATGAACATGAAGTCAAATTTCATCATGTTTCGTAACTGAAGCCGTCGATTCCATCTGAATAATAAACAACAGTTGTCCTACACTATTGATAAGACTCAGTATTGGAATCACGCCTGCACAGCAGGGGATTTATAGATAACAATCAAATATTACTTGTGTATTTCCACTGACTTCAAGAATAGGATGTGCAAGGTAACTGCATCGATTATTTTTAAAACAAATGTCTTCTGGTGCCTCCAGTGCCCTTCAATGGAGAAAATTCAAATGGCTACGTGCCCAGGGATTCCTGCAACAGTCTCCTGAAGATGGTACTCCGGGCGAATACTTTGCCCTTTATTCCGCACGATGGAATTGGCTGACCTGCTGAATTTCCCTAACTTTGTGGGCGTGTTACCTTTGATGTGCACAATCAATGTCAGGAATGTCGGCGTACAATTGTACCCAATAAAGTGGCCACAAAGTGTATCGCGAAAAAAAACATAACACGTCAACCTAAGTTATCACGGAGACAGACGTTTAGTTTTAATTAAAGATATATACTTCCTTTACTTCAGGAAGGAAGGTTAGGGTACTTTTGCATAAAACCTGATACAGCGATCACAACAAACATTTTAAAGGTCTCCAATTATAAACGTGCTGATGCGTTATTTCCCAAATGACCGTATTACTGAACACGTTTAACTGCGCGCTGGGCACTGCCTCACCATCTTTACAAGCATATCCACGGAAAATAGCACCACAATCTTCAGCTGCTCTGGCAGTGGTCCTCAAAGCAGTTGGCGGCAGTTATCTCTGTCTCCATCGGCAGCGTGCTCATCTCTGCATTTAACATGCTCTGGGTAATGGGGAAACGGGGAATATATTGAAACAATATCTCCAGTGTAGCACCAGGAGGGAGGTGAATACACTCGTGGTAATTTCATTTAATTGATTACAGGATATTGAACTCTATTCCAGTAAGTGGACACCTAACTGGAGGTGATTTTTCTGTCTGAGTACTGCGCCTCTGTGGTGTCGTTGTCTCTTTACAACAAACTCTCAGCGAATTTTGTCCACAGCAGCCTTCAGGGTCTATAAGCAGCTATTAAACTGTCTTGAAAGCGAGCAATGGATCGAGGCGATAATCGCAACTGGACGGAACAAGGATTCAAGTCTTGACTCCTTCCTGGAGCAGGCGGAATTGTGAAGAGAAGTGGAGTTATTGTCAGCGTGAGGTGATGTACTAATTTAGGATCGGAAACATGTTAACAAGGTGATCTGGATGAGTTCAATACAAACGCTGACGGGCTGGGAGAGGATCTATGTGCTAATGAGGTTCTAGTCCTTCTTTATGAGTGTGTCGTGATTTGAAAATAGCCCAGGGTGATATCACTTATCGTTAGGGAACATAAAATGCAATTTCTGAATATGGCGGAATCAGACTCGGGAGCTCAGCACAAGGAAGGTTCTGATACAAGCTGGGGAACACCCCGGCTTTTAAAACAGCGCAATTATCTCGGCGATATGTTTTGCTGTTCAACGTTAGACCTTATCACAAAGGGTCAGAATTTGTCCAGTCTGCAGAACAATTTTGAGGAGTCTGACCCACCATTCCATTAAGCAGATTTTCCCCCTCAAACCCATTCCTCTGCCATATGCCTCGTAACCTTTGACACACTTACATATTAAGACCCTATCCATCTTCGCATTAACTGTAGCCAATGCCTTGCCGATGATATTTAGGATAATTCTGCCTGTCATAATTCCACTGCCTGTGGTCAATTATCTTGGTGTCCATTTCTCAACTGGACACTCCCTGTCATTAGGGATTTGAAATCGTGAACTCAGGAGATATCGCTGCAAGAATAGTATTTCCACAGAGCAAGTACTGAAACTGTTATAATCTTCTCGTGCTAACTACGATTAACTGGCGAGTATGAATGTGGCACTGGACGGTGCCTGGTTTTATAGAGAGGACATTGAGACTCAATACTTTGCGCAGAACTGTTTCAATTGGAAGGTCTCGGTATCAAGAGAAAGATAATAAATAAATTTCCCACTTTATGCTTTGTGTTTTGTTGAGCGATGTAGCTCAGATGCTTGACATTATGCTACTCATTGAGAGTTGAAGAGACGATCCTTTAAATGGTTGGAGCTTTTCATTTCCTCAAAAGCGATAACCAGTTGATAGATTGGTGAAGGAGATACTGGATTAAAAGCGGAAATGCAACAACTAATGGAAAAAAAATATTTTATGCACAGCGTGTAATTTCACTTTCACACTGATAAGAAAGCTGATCACTTCAAACATTAAAGTCAGGGCAATCTTAGCTCAGCATGGAACTATAATCTATAACCTGACCCTATTTCCAGAATGTTATATTGATCTGTAGGTGTTACAGTATCTGTCCACTCTAATAATTCAGTCAAAACATTGCTTCCGGATTTGAAATTTAAATGTCTTGAAACCAAGAATACCTCAACTACAACCTGAACCTATATATTGCCGATTAGGAAAGGTAGAAGCCAGTTTCCAAGGGAAAGGACACATTCAGCGTACATTGCCACAAGGGCGTTCCAGAGTCATGCAGTGCAGCGACGATGCAATCATCTCTGTCCCTCTCCCCCCCCCCGTATATTTTAAATAAAAGATTTATGTAGTGAGATAGATGGTACTATCAAACTGCAGCGTAATATCACATGCGGTCGCAGCTCATATTGTTCCTGAGAACGGATGCGGTCCTGAAGATAGCATACACGGAGCTTCCCTTCGAAGACGTGAGGCAGGACCTGAAAATGTAACTCAATTTGAAGCGGAGGTTGGTTGATTATTGATTAGTAAGAACGCCAAAGGATACGGGAAGAGGAAAGGAGAGTGGGAGTCTGAGTGTTAATAAATCAGCCATGATGCAAAGGCAGAGCAGACACGATTGGTCTAATTCTGCTCCGGTGTCTCATGGTGTTGGTCTAATCTCTGGCGATTAAATGCGTCCTTTCCTTGGGAGGTGGCGTTACGGATATCGCCGTCCCTCTCCCTCTGCAGCTTGTCGTTGGGTAATAAAAGAGTTAAATGCTGAACCGTGCTGAACCGTGTCGTTATGTAGCTCAGAGAAAAGGGCCAGTGTAGCATATTCACTCTAAGCAGACACGGGACTGAAAATGCGAGGAATCACGGATCAGCTGGCTAACTGGAACAAGTTGTCAAATAAGAAATGGGGTGTGTGAGGAATCAAATAAGAAAGTTATATTAGAAACATAGAAAATCTACAGCACGATACAGGCCCTTCGGCCCACAAAGTTTTACCGGACATGTCCCTACCTCAGAAATTACTAGGCTTATTGTGGCTAATTATTATCAAATGGAACTGATTTTGTAAGAGGATGCGCGAGGAATCAAGTGATAAAGTGATATTGCGGTTAATGATTATCACATGGAACTGATATTCAATAAGAATCTGTCAATTCACTGAGATAACTAGTCAGGGAATAGCGGAATCAGAGACAGGAAGTTTTGTAAAAGGTAGTGGACAGGGCAAAATATAACTTCCAGTGATATTGCTCGGAAGAAACACGGTAACTATACATTTCTATACTATATATACTAAACTATTCACTATACATTGAACTGTTCAAGAAGACTCAGACATCATTGTTGGGAGAAGAAATGCTTGGACTTTAATCCCACATTTTCTTCGGTTCATCCCTCTTTCTCCAAATTCTACAGGAGACCATGGCACCCGCATTGGTCTCAGGAATCCCTGCCTCTCGTTGGTGACATGTAACAGTCCATGTTTGAAGTCTTCTCCGGTTACACGCCCGCAACTTGCACCGTTACACTGACGTCTGCACAGGCGCTTCTTCATGCACCCATTCTCAGCTCTTCAATTTTATCAACATTGCCTCTAACTTCCAGACTGACCTTAAAACCACTTGGTCCATCTATGACACTTCCCGACGCGTTTTCGATTTCTCTTCTTCGTGTCTGGAAACAAACTGCCTACCAACTTCCTACCACGCTATGTTTTGAAAAAATGTTATACCCTTTTCTCTGTCTCTTCGTCTCCCCGGTATCTGTTTCCAAAACGCGACTTTCATTCCAGCACATCAGAGATCAGATATGTTCTTCTTCTTGAAAGAAGTGTGTTCCTCTCCCTCATCTGTTCATGCTGCCCTCACCGGCAGCTGCTCCATTTTCTGCACACCGGCGCTCACTTAATCATCTTGGTACCTTATGATGTCCCTCTTGTCTTTACCTTGCATTATTTCAGCCTCTGCAGCCAACACATTTTCGTTTGCCTCTCGCGCTATAATCAAAAGGACAGTAACATTGAAAGTTTCTTTTTCTCTGCCTTCCAGTTCTCGAAGGGAGCGATTGCTGCTTGCTACACTTCTACATTCGTCCCTCCCCACTAATTTCCCTTCCACAAGTTATCACAGGAAGCGGCGTAACTTCCACAGCTGGTCATACACCTCTTCGCTCAGCTCCATTCAGAGCTTCAGGCAGTTAATCCAGCTGCAAGTCCGTGTGAGTTGTTCATTCTCTCTGTTCCACCTATGCATCCTGGCTGTTCCACTTTCTCTGTCAGTCCCAGGCTCTTGCCTTCTCCCCGTATCACCTCAGGCTCTGATGAATCAAGCCTACACTGTTACGAATGCAGCAGCAATGAATATGAAACTGGGACAGGGTTTAAAACAAATCCAGAGATTTATGAACCTCTGCTCAAAACTGAGAAAAGTTTACGAACGACTAACTTAACCCGAAGCTAACGGCCAGACGGCAATATCTAACAAACAGTCAAGCTTAGAAACGGTTCTTAACGAATTCTCGTCCAAGCACAGACTTAAAGTGATAGATTCAAAAGTCCATGTGATTTATACAGTCAGCCAGGAGAAACTTCCCTAAAACAAACGAATCCTTCGAAGTAACGACGATCTGCCGATCCCACAGCCGGGAGATGCCCTTTTCGCATGAAATCAGGAGGAAATCACAGGAACTGACCTTTTGACTGGAGGGTGGTCACTGCACAAACCTTCCTGACCTTACAGGGGTGCAGCTCAGATGTGCATGCCACAGTTCCTGAACGAAGCCAAAAACAAATGTCAATCATTCCCGAGACGCTGAACAACATTAACGTTATCCAGTTATTTGAACTCAGATAACTCCGGTAGTGCCTTCACTCTCCGATACTGGTATGCAAGGGGAAAATAAACGTGCACCAAACCAAACCGGTTTACACGTCCGACTGGTAACAACGTTGCACAAAAAAAAAATGAGAACCCCGTCACAAACCGCGGGTTGGTTTAAATACTGTTTGGAACATGCCATCACGTGACATAACATCACCCCAGGGCCAAGAGACAATTACATGATCCCACTCACAAGACCATTGAATCATCCCACTATCCCGTGATCAAACTGTGAGCATGTAACAATGCCAACCTTTGATTTTACTGTACAGATATGGCCTGAACCGTTGCCTGTGCCAATGAATTCCACAGATTCACCATTCTCTGGCTAAAGCAACTTCTCCCCACCTTTGTTCTAAAAAGCTGACCCTTCATTCTGATGCGTCCTTCCTGGTCCTACATACTCCCACCCTAGGAAATAACGGCTCCACATCCACTCCATCAAGGCATTTCCCCCTTCGATAAGTGTCAATGAGGTTACTGATTTCCAGTGATTACAGTCTCATCGTCATCAAACACTCTTCATATTCAAGCCTTTCAGACGTGGAATAAAGTTCTTAAACCTCCTTCGAACTCTCTTCATTTTCAGTACATTCTTTAGCGGATAGTTGTCCCAAAAACTGATCACAGTTCTCCATGTGAGGACTCACTACTGTTTTATAAATTCTCCAGATTTCATCCTTGTTTTTTTTTATATTCTCCTGCGCTTGAAGTTAATGGTGACATTGCATTTGCCATCCTCAGCACAGACGAATTCTGCAAATTAACCTCTTAAGAATCCTGTGCAAGGACCCCTTGCGCCTCGAGATTGTATATTCCCCTTTGTGTAGACGGGGAACCCTTTCACTTTTTCTGCCAAAGTTCATGACCATACACTTCCCGACACAATAGTTCATCTGCCATTTCTTTACTCCTTCTGCCAATCAGTCCAGGTCCTGGTTCAGCTTCTCTACTTGATCAAAAACACCTACTCTTCACTTATCTTCTTATCGACTGCAAACCTTAGAACAAAGCCATCAATTCCATACTACAAATTGTATTTATAGTAAAATTTCGTAAAAGTATTAGATTCCAACACAGAACCCTCTGGAACACAACTGGTCACCGGTAGGCAACCGGGAAAGTGTCAGTTTATTCCCACGCTTTGCCTCCTGCCGGTCAGCCACTGTTTCATCCATGGTTGAATTTTTCCCTTGATTGCCATGGGATCGTAGCGAGTTAAGCAGCCTCGAGAACAGCACTTTAACAAAGGACTCTGAGCATCCAAATAAAAATGACAACGGGTTGTCCTTTATCTCTCTATGTTGTTACTTCTCCAAAGTATTCCAACAGATTGGTCAGGCAAGGTTTTCAAGAGGGAACCATGCGCACTAGGAACTTTGTGATCACGTGCCTCCAAATACTCCGAAATTTCATCCTCGATAATTGAATCGAGCATCTTCACAACTGCTGAGGTTGGACTAATTGGCCTGCAATCTCCTTCCTTATGTCTCTCACCCTTCTTGAAGAGTTGCAATTGTCCAGTCTTCGAGCAGCATTCCGGAATCTCGAGTTGTTTTTTTTTAATGAAAATTCGTTACTACTGCATGCACAATCTCGGCGGTCACCTCTTTCTGGACGCAGGGGCGAAAACATCTGGACCAGGCTACATATCTACTTTCAGACCCTCCGGCTTCTCAAGAAACCTCACCCTAGTAATGGTAAATTCGGGAACTTATTGACCACAGACAGGAAGAACTTCCAGCACCCTGTTACTACCTTCAACATGGATGACCGATGGAAAATGCATTTTCAGTTCGTCGCTATTTTCCTGTCCTCCATTATTATCTACATAGCATCGTTTTCCAGCGGTCCGTTATCTACACTGGCCTCTATTTCAGACGATGATTTCTGAATAAACTTATGGCATCTTCCTTAATATCATTTGCTACCTTACTTACGTATTGAATGTTTACTGCATTAATTATCCTTTTAAATTTGCCTTCTGTTTGTGTTTGAAAACTTCCCAATCCTCTAACGTCCAAATTTTGTTTCCTCGAATTTGTCTTTTATGATATACCCTCCCTTTGTTTTTATGTCAGTTCTGACTCCCCTTGTCAGGCACGGTTATGTCATTTTACCTTTAGAACACTTCTTCCACTTTGGAAGGTTTATTACCCGTGTAATCCGAACTACTTACTGAGATTTCAGGCATTACTACTCGGCTAACATGTCTGTCAATGTTCTTTTCCTATCAATTCTGGCCAACTCTTCTCTGATGCCTCCTGTAATTCCCTTCAATCCACTGTAGGACCCAATGCATTGAGATTATTTTCTCCTTCTCAAAGTTCATGGTGACTTCAAGGAATTTATCATCATCTTGGCCTGAAGGATTTGTTTAACTTAAGCTCTCTAAGCACTTCCGTTTAATTGTATTACGCACAACACAGAACAGCTAAACCCTTAGTAGAATCAACCACGGTTGCTCTATTAGCCATATCGTAGGCATTCTAACACCCGCCATACCTTAGAGTCGAGCACCAAACGAATCTGCCCAATATAGCTCGAATTTGCAATCCCGCATGACTATTGAAACATTGCTATTCTGGCATACTTTATCTACCCCCATGTGTAAGTTGTACACTACGTATTTACTGCGGATCGTTGGAGCTTCCAGCATGAAATTGATGAATGCATTGATAGGAACGGTCCAGGAGAGCATAAAATTGAGTGCAGTTAAAACGGAGGTTGATGATTTCATGAGTAGTGAATTCGTAAAAAGGTTTTGCCAAGTAAGCAGGAGAATACGGTTGAGAGGGATAACCAATCGGCGATAATGGAATGCCGGAGCTGACTCGACAGGACAAATTTGCAATGTGTGCTCTCTATATCGGATAATCCGAGGTGCAGACGCTGTTGTGTAAATCGTCACAAAAGGCTTCATTCAAATAGGTAAATTCAATTTTAACAATAAACTGACGTGGAGCGTACAATATTCATCATGTTTCGGATCCGAAGCTGTAGATTTCATTTTAACGATAAAGAATAGGAATCTGGACTATTGATTAACAACAGTTTTTGAACTCTCGCCAGATCAAACTGAAGTTTCTGCACTGAACTTTAGAAAGTAATTGAACTACTGAACAGATGTCTGTAAAATACTCATCTGGTGTCGCTAATGTTCTTCAATTGAGAGACTTTATCCGACCAGGTGTCTCCAATGTGGTGCAAATGAACCAACTCCACTGATCAGAAAATACGTGTCTGTTCGGTTGGATACTAATAACGGCGCCCAGTCCAAATCTTTCGCTCTTTGTTCCTCACGATTGATATGCCCGCCCCGCCATGTTCCCCCATCATTGTGTCCGCTGTTACATTGAATGTGCGCAATGGATGTTGGCAAACGCGGCGTAGAAATGAGCTAATAAAGCGGCCACTGTGAGTATATTCTATCGTGAATAACACAATCCATGAACTTAACTTATCGTGGAGAGAGATATTATTTGTTATTTTGGAAGGAAGACCAGGACAATTCTGGACAAACACATTATTCAGCGAGCACAACAAATATTATAAGGGACGCCAATTATAAGCTTGTTTACACGACTGCGGTGGTTTCATTTTCCGAAGAATCATTGTATTGATTGTTTAAAATTCAACTGTGCACTAAACAATGCCTCACCATTTTAACAAGCAAATAAACGGGACAGAGTGCCGCGATCTTTAGCTGCTCCCTGAATCTTGTCTGCGTCACACCGTAAATGAAGGTTATTGTGCAGAGCTGGAAAACTGAATCACTGACCTTGCTCGCTGCGCCAGCCACAGTCGGATAGACATTTTCAGGTCCGTGTAGTGGCACCTTAGGTAAATAAAAACCAGGGTGATTATCGTCTAGCACAGGAGGAAACTCGCCGACAGGGTGAAGAGCAGAACGATGGACTGTCTCCGGATCCTCATTTCCGAATCCTGCTGCTTCTCGCCATTTCTCTGTCCCCGGAGTTCCCTGCGGACTCGGCTGGACGCCAGGATCTGTCGGACGATCAGAATATCGTGGAACAAACTGAGGAAGAAAGAGAGCAGCGGATTCAACAGACGGTCCACCCAGTAAAACCACTCAAACCCAGACTCCATGGAAAGCCCTCACTTGATATTGGATTGTTTTAAATAAATACTTGCACGTTCCCTGTGCAGAATGTAATAAGGGACATCCTTTAAACTGAACACGACGCATATTGTGCTGATAACCCATTGGAAATTCTTGCATCACAATACTGTGTCTGATCTGTAGACCAACAACTGACCAGAAAGCGATCGAAAGTGAACGCTGCATTAAGCCACACGGAATAATCTAAAGACACGTAGAACAAGGCGTAGGGGACTAAACAGAACGGAACTGATGGCCGAAGCCAGCATGCTCGGTAAATATCAACTGTCTGGTGGAGCGCGACTTCAATGATCACCACCACTGGATCGGCCACTGGCGTCGCCACCAGTCAACGAGTAATTCCTTGAAGAGACCACATTTTACTCGGCTGAGTACAATTATTGCCACCAGGTTAACTGTCGGAAAGGTAAGAAATGTAGAGTTGTTAAATCTTTAACGTACAACCAAATCGCATTTCCAAAAAAAAAATTCTTGCACTTCAGAACATCTCGTGATAGTACTTGTAGTCTAAACCATTGAAGATATACGGTGGGATGTATGGACAATTTACGGGTGTAGAATGTTTGCGTAAAGTGGAGGAGTGTAACACACACTGAACTCTCTATTAGTTAGGTTCTGCTGCTGCAGTCCATTGTCTTCAAGATCTGAAGGTCAGAGATGCTCTTCTGGACACCACTGTTGTACCGTTTGGACAGCTAAGTTTGTGTCATCTTTGTGCCATCTTGAATCAATTCGTCTCGTCCCCTCGATCCCTCTCGTTAATAAGGCGCCTTAGATAGAAAAGTGCCATTTACTGGATTGTTTATAATTTTTCACTCTCTTCACTGTCAACTGTAAGGCGATGTGCGTGAGCATCGCAAAAGAACTGACGTTTCAGCGCTACGCAAACCACTATGGCAAGCACCGGCAATCACTCCTTGTTCAACGAAATTTAAATCATATTTCTCCCCAATCTCATGCTTGCTCTGTTATCAGAACCTCCTGGCCATGTCTGCTTACACTTAAGCAATGACATTTTGCCAAATGATTTGTTGATCAGATATTTGTGTTAACACGCTGGTGGACAGTTGCACCTTAAAGAGTGGCGCAGAGAGTTTAGGGACGGAAAAGTAATTAAGCATGTCGATAATTATGTCGACGGTTTTGGACGAGGAAATCGATCATCTTTACACTTTTGTCTGATGCAGGACTCCACACGCACCAACAGAGTTGAGGCTGAACTGTTTCATCCATTTAGCGTCAACGGAATTGAAAATAATATTTAAAAAAGTAGTTAACAGACACATTGGTATATCGATAAAGCATGGCAGGAAACAATATTCGCTGTCGATATGATATACACATGATTGCTGTTCAAGGTATCAACTCGGATTCCCGCCCTGCCGTCCACGAGCCTCTCTGTTAATGGTCGGCGTCTATGGCATCAAGAGGCTTCGGATCCCCCGGTATAAACCTGACGATCGCCAGCTCTGAGGAAGGTTATGACGGAAGCAGTTAGAACATTACCAAACAATTAGAAGTGAAAGTATTGTATTCTGCTACTCCGTGAATTTCAATAGCGTAGAACCACCATGCAAAAACTTAAAAATAATTTGCAGCCTCTGCCTACACACAATACCGGAAACCAGTGTAACCCGTGCAAAATACTGAATTAACTCGGTGAGGTATCCTCTCTGAAACCGGAGAAAGAGTTGCCATTTGCGGCCCTGACTTTTCATCATTGGTCCTCAGCTCCCACCCTCTTACTGTGTCTTCTCCCTCTGGTTTATAGGAAAAGACCCGACCAGAAACTTCGACTGTTTATTTCTCTCCACAGATTAGGGTTTCCCAACCTGCGGTCGACCGACTTCTCCGTTACTGTAAGGGGTCCATGGCATGAAAAGATTGGGAAGCCCCGCCACAATCTGAACAGATCCTCGTTCACGTTGTGCGTGTTTTACTGTGGCTTTCGGTGTTTGCAGAATCTGTAATGATTCCGGAAGTAAATTCCTTGTATGTGCATAGGTACTTGGCGATTAAAGTCTGATTGTGATTCTGATTCTGATTATAGTCGAAAGGAACCTGAATTACCATCGTCATCGTCCAGCAGATCGCGATCGTTTAAGCCTGAAAACATGTTGAAATACACAATTTAAATGCGAAATGCACACACCAACCTTCGCCGTTTAGCCGACAGCTGAAGATGTTTAATATACTAAAAAATTCTCGAAGTCCATAGTACAGTTTAAACCCGGTACCAGGAAATACATCTATTAACGGATTAAATGGAAGGACAAATGAGGAGCGAGATTCATAAATAATATATCACAACCTGATAATCTGTAACAGTTTGAAATCGCCACGCATGGAAAGCCGATGACTACAATAACAGGGTAGCATATTTTCATTGCCGTATCCATGCTGTATTTGTATTCTCTCGTTGGAATACGTTCTACTATCCAGAGCTGCAGGAGATCTCCAGCTGAAAACTCACCCAATTATGAACAATATTCAAATTCTATTAAATAAACCCTCACGAGAAATGAAGCACGGAGACACACAAAGTAATATTTCAGATGAAGACCACCGAAATGAAACGTGCTCCCCTTAAATGCAAGACCGTGTGCAACTGGCCATTCATATCAGCTGAGCTGCGAGCCATACATACAGTGACCCTGTGTTCACCAACTGTGAGCGGTGACAGCGAGGGCAGGATGCATGTGGATTTTGCGTTGCCCTGCCAAATTATTTCAGCTGATACTTGCATCGACGTAAATCAGTGTTCACCAGCAGTGCACGGTGTGAGGATGATACACCGACACAGTATGTGTGATTTACAATGTCCGGCAACTTTTGGGTAGTCATTAGAAAAGTGTTTCTAATTTCACTGATCACCAAAAAGGTACACGGCGGTTAAAGGCAGGCACCAGAACTGACCAGTCCAATTCGTCAGCGCCGCATTAGGAAGTGCCTGCTGTCCTCAGCAGGGCGCATGGAAGACCTGTCGGAAAATCTGTCCTGTCAGCAGCACCTATCATCAAAGACCTCCACCATCCGGAACACGCTCTCTTCTCGCTGATGCCTCCGTGAAGGTGGTACGGGAGGCTTAACTCACGTTCCAGCAGGTTCCACAATTAAGCCCCTGCATTAGCTTAGATAATTTCACTCAACCTGCCTAAACTAATTCCACAACCTGTGGACCCAACATCAAGTAAATTTCCATATAACATTCCTTAGAATTCCTCTGTCTGTCTATCGTTCTGACTATCCCTCAATCAGTCTATTACACTCTATCTAGCTATCTAACGATATATTTTTTGTCTGTCTGTCTGTCTATCTATCTATCTATCTATCTATCTATCTATCTATCTATCTATCTATCTATCTATCCATTTATGGCTAACTCGAGAAGGCGCAGTTTTAATGTTCTTTGATACAGAGGAGATATCAAGGGAAGGGTTTTTTTTTCTTACACACAGAGTGGTGAGTGCGTGAAATGTCTACGATAAAACAGACGTGGAACTGACGAACATCACCTTATTTCATGTTTTACTAGACCTAGGCTTCCGGCAGAGGAAGTCAAAGTTCATCGTGTTTCGGAACCGAAGCTGTAGGTCTCACTTCAATGATAAAGGACAGGAGTTCCAGGAAACTGATGAACACCCGTTTTTGAAATCACGCCGGTGCAACCAAGAACTTATAGATAGCAATTAAATATCAGTTAATAATTGTACCGAGCTTAAGAAAAGGACTGATCATATAAGTGAATCGATTATTGTAAAAAAGGACGTGGTGTCTCAACGTACTAGTATGGAGGGACTTTATCCGGCCACGAATCTCTAATGCGGTGACCATGAACCAAACGCACTGATCAGGAAAAAAATGTGCCTGTACGATTGGATCCTGACGGTGGAATTCGGTCCGAATCGTGTGGTCTTTCTTGTTCACGATGGAGACGCCTGAACTGCCAGGTTTCCCCATCATTGTGTGCGCGCTCCTTTGGATGTGTACAGTGAAAGTCGGGAAACTCGGCGTAGAAGTGCACGTTACAAAATGGCCAATGAATGTAAATTGCATCGTGAAACAACATAAGTGATATTTAAGTTGTCCTGCAGGCACACATTCCGGAGGAAGGACAGGGCAGTTCTGGACAGACAAATTAGTTAGCAAGCACAACAAATATTTTAAGGAACGCGAACGATAAACTTGTTTACATTACTGCTGATGTATCATTTTCCGGAAAAATCATGTTATACAACACGTTTAACAGTACGCTAACACGGCCTCACCACCTTAACAATTAAATGAATGGGATAGAGCACCACAGTCTTTAACTGCTCCCTGAATTTGGTCTGGGTCACACCGTAAATGAAGGTGTTTGTGCAGCAGCTGAAAAGCTGAATTACAGTCCCCGCTTGCTGCGCCCGCCACAGTCGGATGGTCGTTTCCAGGTCCGTGTAGAGGCACCGCAGGAAAATGAAGACCAGTGTGGTTGTTACCCAGCACAGGAGGAAACTCGCCGATAGGGTGAAGAGCAGAACAATAGACTGTCTGCGGCTCTTCATCTCTGGATCCTGCCGCTTCTCGCCATTTCTCTGTCCCCTAAGTGCTCTGCGGATTCGGCTGGACGACAGGATTTGTCTGACGGTCAGAATGTTGAGGAACAAAATGAAGAAGAAAGGGAGCAGCGGATTCAACAGACGGTCTAACCAGTAAAACCACTCAAACCCAGGCTGCTTGTGAAGACCCGACTTGGGATCGCATTGTTTCGAAAAAATCCCTGCAATTTCCCTGTGCAGGAAGTAATAGGGAGTGTTCTTTAAACAGAATGCGACGCATATTGTGCCAATAACCCGTCCTGCAATTCCTGGCGTACAGTACTTGGATTGAATCTTAGACCAGCAAATGGCCACAAAGCGATCGAAAGTGAACGCTACAGTCAGCCACACGGAACAATCTAAAGACACGTAACACAAGACGTAGTGGACTAAACAGAACGGAACTAATGGCTGAAGCCAGTATACTCGGTACGCTTCAACTATCTGGTAGAACGCGACCTCGATGATAACCACCATCAGATCGGCCACGGCCATCGCCACCAGATACCGAGTGACGCCTTTGGAGAGACCACACTTTCCTCGGCTGAGTATCACGATCGCCACCAGGTTAACTGTCGAAAAGAAAAGAGAAAGTAGAATTACGACCTCAGAATCATCCTATCAAACCGCGTTTCCAAAGGTAATAATTACACTACTGTGTATGTTTTAACAATATTTATAATCTTAAACCACTATAGTTGTACGGGGTCATACAGGGACAAAGTTGACTTCTGCAATTGTACGACAGATCAGCTCTTGATTAAAAGTTTGTGCAACGTGACATATGTTACCCTCAGCGAAAACGCGATTCGTTAGAGTGGCCTTCTGTAGCTGTAGCCCAACCTTTGCAACACTTGAAATACTCGTCTGCATACTCCGCCGGTGTAACGCGAGTTTATAAAAGTTACACGAACCACGTAGTGTAAGAAAATGCGCATCTGTTGCCCCTGCACCAGTCAGCAAGAACCTATTGAAGTGTGGGTGAAGAGACAGCCGTTCCTCCCTTATTCCGAACCGAAAGTATTCCAAGCCAGGTGATAATGCAGATGCTGTAAAACCAGTGTATTCCAGCCAAAATGCTGGAGGAGCTCAGCATAAACAGCCGACGGCCTTGGAAATCCATCAAATCTACCCTTCTGCTTTATGCACGACTTCACAAGCACCAACATATTTCTCTTTTAGAAATGTTGTGTGATCCCCTTGTATCAACATAAAGATAACCAAATGTGAGAGCGATCATGAAGATAACAGTTCTAACTACGGCAATAAGAGAGAGAGAGAGAGAGAGAGAGAGAGAGAGAGAGAGAGAGAGAGAGAGAGAGAGAGAGAGAGAGAGAGAGAGAGAGAGAGAGAGAGAGAGAGAGAGAGAGAGAGAGAGAGAGAGAGAGAGAGAGAGAGAGAGAGAGAGATGTTTAATGTTATTCCGTGAATTTCGAAAGCAGAGAACCATCGTGGAATGACTTAAAATAATTGGCATAAGATGCCGCCACGGCACCCACCCGATACTGGGAACTAGCGTATTAGGGACAAAATACTGAACGAACTCGGAGAGGCAGCTTCTCTGAAAACGGAGAGAGTGTTGACGTTTTCATCCCAGACCCGTCATTATTGCTTCTCGGCTCACACTCTCCTGTTATAGCTTCGACCCCATCCATCCTGATTCTAATGTCTTATCCCAGCACGAAACGACTGTTTATTTTCTCCATAGATCAGGGATTCGCAACCTGGGGTCGACTGACTTCTGGAATAATGGTAAGAGTGCTTGGCATAAACAAAAACACTTGGGATACCCTGCCACAGCTGCTCCCTGAGCTGAGGAGTTCCCAAATCACTTCGTTTGTCTGTTATTCCGGTTTTCCTGCTTTTGCAGAATCTTTAAATTTATAGTGGAAACCAACCTGAATGCTTGTGGCAATATTCGAGCTGATCGCGGTAGTTTAAACTTGACAAGATGTTGCAGTAAATCAATATAACAACAAATACAACTATTCATGGATTAAATGGAAGGATAAATGAAGAGCGAGATGTGTAAGTAATATATCACAAACCGATCACCGAAAACAATTTGATATCGCCACACATGTTCAGATTACCTGGGACACCGATAACCACAATAACAGGGTAGCATATTTCGATTGCTGTCTCCATGTGATAGTGGTCTTTCTTCGCTTGACTTATCACTATACAGAGGTGCAGTAGATATCCGGCTGTAACTCCGTCAATTATTCACAAAATTCCGAATCGATTGAAGATAACCCACACGAGAAATGAAGTACGAAGAAACTCAATGAAACGTCTCAGATAAATTTCACCGAAATAAAACGTGCTCCCTTCAATTGCAACAGTTCTGCGATTTTGATGCGCCCTGGTAGTTCATTCTCAAGTGAAGCAAAGAGACAGCAAATTCCATCTTTTATAACACATTCACTGAGCCGATGATGAAACCAGTTTGCATAACAGTCGGTGTTAATTATAGCTACTGCGCAACTGCTCCAGCTTTCTCTGCTTTCGAGACCTGGAGACCCAGTGCAGATGCAAAGTTCTTTCGGCCAGAAACGCAGCATTACTAATAATGATGAAGTGTACGTTCCATTGCTATAGAATGTAGGGTTCTATTCAAGTAGAAATGGTGACATGCCTATTCTCTCATCATGTCAAAACATCAATCAGAACAGTGTTAGTTCAATTCTGACATGGCGACTCCCTTCGATTAAGCTCCAGATTTCTCAATCTGACAGACACGTTCTATTAATGTGGATCTCCGCTTTGCCATTCATACGTCACTGCTCCTTGTAAGATACGCGTGGTGATGACGTCAGCACTTCAGCGGGTATTCGGGGTCATAGAAACATCGGGTCAAAAAAAATAAATATATATATGTGTGTGTGTGTGTGTGTGTGTGTGTGTGTGTGTGTGTGTGTGTGTGCGTGCGTGCGTGCGTGCGTGCGTGCGTGCGTGCGTGCGCGCGTGTGTGTGTGTGTGTGTGTGTGTGTGTGTGTGTGTGTGTGTGTGTGTGTGTGTGTGTGTGTGCCGGATGTGGAAACGAATTCTACAGATTTGCCAGTCTCTGGCTACAGAAATTCGTCCCCATCTATGTTCTTAAAGGACTCCCTCTATACTGAAGCTCTGTCCACTGGTGACTCTCCCATAATCGAAAACATTCTCTTCATATCACCGTCAAGTCATTTCAAAACTCCATAGGCTTCTTTCTTCTGCATTCCGGTGAATCAATGTACAACTATCACACGCTCTTCATGCGATGAACAAATCAATCCTGAAATCCTTTTCTTGAATCTCTTTGGAAACATCTCCATTTTCAGCACATCGTTCCCATGATAAGGGTCCCACAACTGCTCACATTACTCCAAGTGAGTAGTCACTGGTGTTTGAAAAGCGGCAACATTACACTTTGTTTTTATATTCTCGTCCATTTGAAATGAATACCAACATTCTGTTTGCGTCACTCACCACAGGTTTAAGTTGAAAATTACACTTTGGGGAATCCTGTACAAGAACAAGTAAGTTCCTCTGCGCCACCGTTTTGCGAATTTCGGTGAATTAGACATTAGTATACACCTTCACTTCTTGTATTAATGAGCATGACCACACACTTACAGGCAAAGCATTCCATGTCCCACTTATCTGTCTATTCTCCTAATCTGTCTCTGTCCTTCTGCAGTCTCTGCACTTCCTGAAAGCTACCTGCCTCCTCTCCATCTGCATATTATCTGCAAAGATCTCACCAAAACCATCAATTCTATTAACCTATTCATCTTTTGAAATCTTAAAAAATCTAAAAGAAATCTTTTTTAAAAAAGCCGTGGAACAGCACCAGTCACTGGCTACCAACGAGAAAGTCTCCGTTTATTCCCAATCTCAGTCTTCTTCCATTCAGACACAACTTTATCCATGCTCGAAGTTTTCCTGTAATACCATGGGCTCGTCACGTGTTAATCAATTTAACCTGTGCGCCTTGTCACAGACCTTCTGAAAGTCCTAGAACACAACTTCAACCGCTTCTCCTTTGTCAATCCTGCTTGTTATATCTTCAACGATTTCCAACAGATTTGTGAGTCATGGTTTTACCTTGAGGAAGCCATGCTGACTGCGGCCTATTTAATTTAATGCGTCCTTATACCAGAAGTCTCCATTCTTGATAATCGATTGGTATATCTTTCCAATCTCTGTGCTTACTCTAACTGGTCTATAGTTTCCCTCCTTCTGCCACTCTTACTTCATGTAGAGTGGGATTTGCAATTTTCCCGTATTTCGGAAACATATCAGATTCTAGAGATTCTAGCTAAATGATTACTCCACGGTCTCTTCAGTCACCGCTTTCTGACAACTGGATTGTAAACAATTTGATCCAGGTGACTTATCCACCTTCAGACTTTATCGTTTACCTAGAGCCCTCTCTCTAAGGTATAACTTCAGACTCCTCATCGCCCGTGACACATGGAATGTCCACCATCCTTTTCGTGTCTTCCACAGTGAAGACTGAGGTAAAATACTTATTCAATTCTTACGCCAATTCCCTTCCCCCATAGTACCTTTCCAGCATCGTTCTACAGCGGTCAGATATCTAATATCGCCTCTTATTTACACTGGATGTATCCGAAGAAACATTTCGTCTGTCTTTGAACAGTGTAGAGTAGATTACTCTCGTTGTCAATCTTTACCTTCTGAATTATTTTTTTATTATTTCACTTCCCCTGTTTTTCAAAGCATTCAGTGCTTAATGAGCCATTCATTTTGCTCCATTATATGGCCTCCCTTTACGATCTCTCTTAACTCTCTCCTTCAGCATTCTCCGCATAACCGTTAACGCCCTTACCAATCAACTGCAACTTATAAAAAATTCCAATAACAGCTTACAGCAGTTTGTGTCAGGGAATCACGCATATTCAACTCCTTCTGCTAAAGGTCGTCTCGTCATGAACTCTGTTCTAAAGCGACGTTTCTCTTTTCCAAGTATGCGCCCATTGACCCATGACACTTCTGAGTACGGTAAATAAGCTCCACGATACCAGTCAATTTTCCACAGCTTTCAAAGCACCTGCTGGATTCTTCAAAACTGCAGCCAATTAAACTTAGCCACCTACCTATTAAACATTCCATGCAGCATAAACCAGTCGCTGTCAGCATCATTCACGCCAATCTCAAGGTTATTTTTGAAGTCAGCCACGGGGATTCACAAGTCGCTCTGCAACTCTATTACTTGAATCTCACCGTTCAGAAAATAATCCACGCTTTCATTCCGTCTATCGAATTGCTTGGCCATACGTTTCCCTACGTTGCACTCCATCTGTTACCTCCCTGCCCATTCTCCTAACCGGTGGAAGACCTTCTTCAAAATTACTACCTGCTCCTACCCACATCGTATAATTTGCAATCCTGGTCATAAGAGAACCAATCCTCAACGTTGGTTACTTCTGGAAAGCTAGCTGGGAATGATAAACTTGGAGTACTGTGCTCAGTTCTGTTCGCCTCACTACAGGAAGGACGTGGAAGCCATAGAAAGAGTGCAGAGGAGATTTACAAGGATGTTGCCTGGATTGGAGAGCATGCCTTGTCAGAATAGGTTGAGTGAACTCGGCCTTCACTACTTGGAGTGACAGAGGATAAGAGGTATCCGGATAGAGGTGTATAAGATGATGGTAGGCATTGATCATGTGGATAGTCAGAGGCTTTTTCCCAGTGCTGAAATGGCTAACACGAGGGAGCTCAGTTTTAAGGTGCTTGGAAAAAGGTACAGAGGAGATGTCAAGGGTAAGTTTTTTTATGCAGAGTGGTGAGTTCGTGGAATGGACTGCCGGCGTCAGTGGTGGAGGCGCATACGTTACGGTCGTTTAAAAGAATCCAGGATATGTACATGGAGCTCAGAACATTTGAGGGCTATGTGTAACCCGATTCATTTTCTAAAGTAAGTACATGTGGACCTATGCTGTAGGTTTTCGATGTTTCTATGTTTCTTACAGGCTTTAATCCTGATATTGCCTTCCGCCTGTTGGAGTGGATGACCCGTATTGCCCATGGAGTCATTCGCCAGGTAAATCTACCAACTTCCGTTGGCGACTTGAACCGTCGGCGTGACATTCACATTGTATGGTGGAGAACAAGTCCTCCATGCAAAGCGGGCTTAGACACTGTTTCAAAACTCAGACATTCTGCACTGTTCTTTGTATTGTCATGTATCCCTCTATTCCCCTTCGCCGCATGTTGTTTGTGACCTGGAATAAATATACTTGTGTTCTGAATCCTACAATGAGCTGAATTCCAAAGTCCAGCAATGTGGAGGTTTTACTAAAGGACATATTCATATAGTGTAAATATCCACATTATGCTGATCTCCTCAGAATAATATTGCAGTCACTCCGTGCTGGGTTTTACGTCGCAGTTGTCACCGAGACAAGGAAAACAAAGGAAAAAGGACTTTGCCATATCATTCTTAGCTAAATTTCGTAAGGCATGTTAGAGTTACATGTTTACTCTACGAACCATCCGACGGATTGTGTTTGTCGTATTTTATGGAAACTGAGACCTTCTTATATCCTGGTCTGTTGTTTACAAGTAAAAAAAAACATTTTCATTAAATCGTTTCCTTATTAAATGTTTCCTGAACAAAAATACAGTTGGAATATTCCCCTTCATTTACCACAAGATCAACTACGAGCCATCACAGAAAAGTTCTGCATGCTTTGGTCTCAGATGTATAACTTTGTATTTTATCCTGATAAAATTTAGTAAGGAATCCCCCCTCTCAGCAGCCCCCATATCAATTGGAGGCAGGTTTGTCATTCTGCATGCACACCGTGCTCGTATGCATATTTAATATTCTATGGGTGAAGCGGAAACGCAGAATGTATTTAAAGAATATAGCTTAAATTCCATAGAATTAGCAATTTATAGCACGAGAGACTGGGGAAATGTGAAGCCGCCAGCACTTAGAACGAAACTTTGATCCGCATTGGAACAGAGAGGACGTTTTCTACATGCTCCTCTTCCTCAAACCCTGAAAAGTCCAAAATTAGAAGGTCAAAATAAATTCATTGTCTGAGTGCGCGTATGTTACAGTAAACATGTAAAGTATACACAAGTAAGTAAAGAGGTATAAACATATATAACTATATAACAATTACAGCACGGAAACGGGCCATCTCGGCCGTTCTAGTCCTTGCCAAACGCGTTCTCTCACGTCGTCCCACTGACCTGCACTCAGCCCATAACCATCCATTCCTTTCCTGTCCATATACCTATCCATTTGTTTTTAAGTGACAATATCGAACCTGCCTCTACCACTTCTACAGGAAGCTCGTTCCACACAGATACCACTCTCTGAGTAAACAATTTCCCCCTCGTGTTACCCCTAAACTTTTGCCCTTTAACTCTCAACTCATGCCCTCTTGTTTGAATCTCCCTTACTCTCAAAGGAAAAGCCTATCCAAGTCAACTCTATCTATCCCACTAATAATTTTAAATACCTCTATCAAGTCCCCCCTCAAACCTTTACGCTCCAAATAATAAAGACCTGACTAGTTCAACCTTTCTCTGTAAATTAGGTGCTGAAACCCAGGCAACATTCTAGAAAATCTCCTCTGTACTCTCTCTATTTTGTTGACATCTTTCCTGTAATTCGGTGACCAGAACTGTAAACAATTCTCCAAATTTGGCCTCACCAATGCCTTGTAGAATTTTAACATTACATCCCAAATCCTATACTCAATGCACTGATTTATAAAGGGCATCATACCAAAAGCTTTCTTCACCACCCTATCCACATGAGATTTCACCTTCGGGGAACTATGCATTATTCCGTTCTACCGCATTCCTCAATGTCCTACAATTTACCATGTATGTCCTATTTTAATTAGTCCTACCAACATGTAGCAACTCACACTTATCAGCATTAAACTCGATCAGCCATCTTTCAGCCCACTCTTCTAACTGGCCTAAATTTATCTGCAAGCTTTGAAAACCTACTTAATTATCCACAAGGCCACCTACCTTAGTATCATCTGCATACTTATTAATCCAATTTACCACCCCATCATCCAGATCATTGATGTATATGACAAACAACATTGGACCCAGTACAGATTCCTGAGGCACACCACTGGTCACCGGCCTCCGACTTGACAAACAATTATCCACCACTACTCTGTCTGGCATCTCCCATGCAGCCACTGTTGTATCCATTTTACTACTTCAACATTAATACCTAACGATTACACCTTCCTAACTAAACTTCCGTGTGGAACCTTGTCAAAGGCCTTCATGTAATCCATATAGACAACATCCACTGCTTTACCCTCGTCAACTTTCTCAGTAACTTCTTCAAAAAAAATCAGTAAAATTTGTCAAACATGACCTTCTACGTACAAATCCATGTTGACTGTTCCTAATCAGACCCTGTCTATCCAAATAATTATACATACCATCTCTAAGAATACTTCCCATTAATTTATCCGCGACTGACGTCAAAATAACAGGCCTATAATTTCTAGGTTTTCTCTTAGGACCTTTTTTAAACAATGTAACCACATGAGCAATACCCCGGTTCTCTGGCACCATCCCCGTTTCTAATGACATTTGTAATATTTATGTCAGAGCCTCTGCTATTTCTGCACTAACTTCCCTCAGTGTCCCAGGGAACATCCTGTCTGGATCTGGAGACTTATCCATTTTTATATTCTTTAAAAGCGCCAGTACTTCCTCTTCTTTAATCATTATAGTTTCCATAACTGCCCTACTTGTTTTACTGACCTTACACAATTCAATATCCTTCTCCGTAGTGAATACCGAAGAAAAGAAATTGTTCAATTAATAATATACATAAATAGGTAAATAGATCAAAACGAGAAAACTAGTTTTTTCTTCATTTGTAAACAGCTTGTTTGTCTCATTTTGATTGTGTGTAGTTTTTCGTTGATTTTTTTTTGGTGTTTCCTTTTATCTACTGTTAATTCCCGCATGGAAATAAGTCTGCGTGTAGCATATGGTGATATATAACTGTTAAAGGAATAAATCTACTTTGAGCTTTCCTAATCTTGCCTCTCTATATGTTTGTAAGTGTTTTCAGTTCGTCTGTTCAGAGCAAGCGAATGGAGCTCCGTCGTTATATTTCAGACCACAGTGCACAGATACTTGGTAGGAAGGGGAGTGAAGTGTTGCAGGAGGTCGGAGCTGTGAGAGGCCGACACAACTATAAATCCTGGAGAGAAGGATATCGAATCCCTCAGTAGGAAAGATAACGAAACGTCACTGAATTTCGGTCGGAGCAGGGGGCCTCGGCAGACGAGCTGTCTCTTTGAGACTTTCGTCCACATCGGCTTTTGGGGTGAAATCCATATTCATGCCATCAGGCTAGAGACTGCCCAAACGGAATATAAGGTATTGTTTCTCCAACCTGAGCGCAGCCTTACCCCAGCAGGGCAGGAAATCATCCCAACTGGACAGAATTAGTATCCAGGTCCTGACTCCTTCCTATAGCAGGTGAGATTGTTGGGAGAAGTGTAATCGTTGTTAGCCTGAGGAGAAGTAGTAATTTTGTATTGGAGAACAGGATGAAAATATATTTTGGGTGAATGTTGGGATGGTTGAATACAAGCGTTTGGAGAAAGGTTGTGGAGATATGGGCATATGATAACGTGAGCAGATATGTGCTAATGAGGCTGAAATCCTGCTTTATGTGTTCGTTCTCAATTAAACATTACTCATATTGTGTTAACTCACCATCAGGGCACAGAAAATTCATGCTGTTCTATCCGCTATGGTAATACGAGGGAGCTTAGCACACGGTAGGTTCACGGTCTAGTCTGGACAACGTTATGGTATTTCAATAAGCGCACAGAAGACGGCGCTATATTCAGCTGTTTAATGTTAGACTTTAACACATAGGAAGGAAATAGGCCATTCGTCCCATCGAAATTTCTTTGCCACTCCATCAGAGCATTTTAATTTCCCCCGCAAATTAATTAGTCTGCCATCTCCTCGTAATGTTTGACACCCTTAATAAACAAGTACCCATTTGTCTCAGGGATAATTATACCGAATATGTTGCCCTTAGCGGCGATGAATTGAAGAGATTTATCATTCTTGGGCGAAAGCGCTTCCTCTGGTACACCTCGGGGGTGGGGGGGAGGTGGAGGTTATGGATCTGCTAGAAAATGTGCCTTTTGAAGCATAATAAGATACATCTGACAATGATAACGATAACAAAACTTTCTGAATTAGCGTTATCCTGTTCAACCATCCTGTTGTCTACTTCTCAATTAGACACTCTCTGTCCTCAGGTATTTCAAAGCGGGATGTCTGGAGAGGATGTAAATAAAAACGATTGTTACACAGTGTAAATAATGAAAATATCATAACGTCCGTATTAATCGCGGCAAAAATACATTTGAACGTGACACAGCACGGTGCTTCCATTAGTAGACAGGATATTGGGCCTATGTATTTTGTGCCAAACCGTTTCAGTAGGAGGATCTCGGCATCAAGTGAAATAGCACAAAAGAGAAAAAGAAACAAATCCTGCTGCATGTGCTGATGGGTGATGTTGCTCATGTGCTTGACATTACGGTATTCATTTTATAGTGAAACAGAGGATAACATTATTTTAAACTTTTGGAATAGAATTGAAAAAAAATCATTGGATATACTGCGAGATATATAATAAAATATAATTATATTATATAATTATACAAATTGTAATTGATATCAAGCAAACTGGGCATAATATCAATACGCCCGCTGTTCAGATTGTTTGTTATGATCGAGAGCGAAGCTCTGTGTGAACGGATGCCGTCCTGAAGATATTGTGTAGGGAGCTCGGCGGGAAGCAACACATTAAGTCTAATAATCCAATTTGAAGCGGAGCCTGATAGCTTCTTTATCATTAAGGGCATCAGAACATGCAAGGGAGCAGAATAGGGTTTTGAGGGCGAATAAATCAGCCGTGATGCAATTACGGAGCAGACTGGATCGGCCTAAATCTGCTCCCGTGCCTTATGGTCTGATCTCTGGCGACCAACTGCGCCCTTTTGTTGGCTAGCAAAGTCGAAATGATCTCTGACCTGATCCCTCCGCGGATTATCGTTCGGTAATAAACGAGTTGCACGGTGAAGAATGTCATCAAACTGAACCTTGGTTTTACTTCGGGAAACAGATCATGGCATTTCCTGATTCTAACAAAGAGGCGACGAATTGGAACAATTTGTTCCAACAAACCATTGGTTTAATCGGAACAGGTCATAAACTGGAAATAATCTTTGTGAGATTTCAAATGAAAAAATTCTGTCTTCGTTAATTATTATCGACGCTGGAAAAGTAACAGAAGAGTGGCCAGAATAAGGAGATGAGAGTTGGGGCCGGTGTAAGTTGATAGGTAAACCCAGGTGAGTGAGATGGTCTCATCAGTCACTTATTTCAGATTCCTGGTGTGTAATCCATCCGGTTCAGCTGACGTGTCTACCTTCAGAGCTTTCTTTTTCCCCGAAGCAGCTTCTCTCTAATAACAATAACTTCATACGCTTCATGACGTCTGACACCTGGAATTTCCACCATCCTTTTCGTGTCGCCCACAGTGATGACTGATGCAAACACACATATTTATTTCTTCCGCTATTTCCATTTTTTCCCATTAGTTCCTCTCCACCATCAGTTCCCAGCGGTCCGATATCAACATTTCCTTCTCCTTTACACTCGATGAACCCTGAGAAGTTTTTTTTTGTGTGTTTCTGAATATTACCTGCTGGCTTACTTCCTTTTTAAGGAACAACAGAACTTAACTAAAAAGACAATACGGGGAGAAAAAATGAGGTACGAACGCAACCTAGCCAGGAATATAAAGGAAGATAGCAAAAGCTTTTTTAGGTATGTGAAGAGAAAGAAGATAGTTAAGAACAATGTTGGGCCCTTGAAGAATGAATTGGGTGAAATTGTTATGGGAAACAGAGAAATGGCAGAAGAATTTAATGAGTACTTTAGATCTGTTTTCACTAAGGAAGACACAAGCAATCTCCCAGATGTATGCATGGGCCAAGGACATAGGGTAACAGAGAAAATGAAACAGATTGACATTCGGAAGGAAACGGTGATGAGAAGACTGATGGCACTGAAGGCTGACAAATCCCCAGGTCCAGATGGTCTGCACCCTAGGGTACTAAAGGAGGTGGCTCTGGAAATTGCGGATGCATTGGTAATCATTTTCCAATGTTCCTTAGATTCAGGATCAGTTCCTGAGGATTGGAGAATGGCTAATGTTATCCCACTTTTTAAGAAAGGAGGGAGGGAGAAAACAGAGAACTATCGACCTGTCAGCCTGACATCGGTGGTGGGGAAGATGCTAGAGTCCATTATTAAGGATGAAATAGTGGCATATCTAGACAGCAGTGATAGGATTGGGCCGAGCCAGCATGGATTTACCAAGGGTAAATCATGCTTGACTAACCTGTTGGAGTTTTTCGAGGATGTAACCAGGAAGTTAGACGGGGGAGATCCAGTGGATGTAGTGTACCTCGATTTTCAGAAGGCATTTGATAAGGTCCCAGATAGAAGATTGGTGGGTAAAATCAAAGCTCAGGACATCGGGGGGAAGGCATTGACATGGATAGAAAACTGGTTGGCAGATAGAAAGCAAAGGGTAGCGGTGAATGGGTGTTTCTCGGAATGGCAGGTGGTGACTAGTGGGGTGCCACAGGGCTCGGTATTGGGACCACAGCTGTTTACCATTTACGTTACCGATTTGGATGAAGGCATAGAAAATAACATCAGCAAATTTGCTGATGATACTAAGCTGGGTGGCAGTGTGACATGTGATGAGGATGTTAGGAGAATTCAGGGTGACTTGGATAGGCTGGGTGAGTGGGCAGATACTTGGCAGATGGCGTTTAATGTGAATAAGTGTGAGGTTATCCACTTTGAGAGTAAGAACAGGAAGTCAGATTATTATCTGAACGGTATAGAGTTGGGTAAGGGAGTAATACAAAGCGATCTCGGAGTCCTTGTTCATCAGTCACTGAAGGTGAATGAGCAAGTGCAGCAGGCAGTGAAGAAGGCTAATGGAATGTTGGCCTTTATTACAAAGGGAATTGAGTACAAGAGCAAGGAAATCCTCTTGCATTTGTACAGAGCCCTGGTGAGACCACACCTGGAGTATTGTGAACAGTTTTGGTCTCCAGGGTTAAGGAAGGACATCCTGGCTGTAGAGGAAGTGCAGCGTAGATTCACGAGGTTAATTCCTGGGATGTCTGGACTGTCTTACGCAGAGAGGTTAGAGAGACTGGGCTTGTACACGCTGAAATTAAGGAGATTGAGAGGGGATCTGATTGAAACATATAAGATTATTAAGGGATTGGACAAGATAGAGGCAGGAAATATGTTCCAGATGCTGGGAGAGTCCAGTACCAGAGGGCATGGTTTGAGAATAAGGGGTAGGTCATTTAGGACAGAGTTAAGGAAAAACTTCTTCTCCCAGAGAGTTGTGGGGGTCTGGAATGCACTGCCTCGGAAGGCAGTGGAGGCCAATTCTCTGGATGCTTTCAAGAAGGAGCTAGATAGGTATCTTATGGATAGGGGAATCAAGGGATATGGGGACAAGGCAGGAACCGGGTATTGATAAGGAATTGATCAGCCATGATCTCAAAATGGCGGTGCAGGCTCGAAGGGCCGAATGGTCTACTTCTGCACCTATTGTCTATTGTCTATTGTCTTATGCATCTTTACCTGCTTAATGACTTTTCAGTTGACTTCTGTTGGTTTCTCAGCATCGTCCAATCTTCCAGCCTCCGACTCACTATTGTCTGTCCTCTCTTTACTTTCAAAGTCAACGCCATTCTTCTGCCTTCTCCGCATAACCTTTGATGCCCTGGCTAATCAAGAACCTGTCAAACTCCGCTTCAAATATTCCCAGTGACATCCTGCACAACGGTCTGTCACCAGGAATTACACATGTTTAACACCCTCTGGCTAAATATCCTCCTGACTCTGTTATAAAGTGACGTCCTTCTCTTCTGAGGCTGTGCGCCTTGGTCATCACATTCCCAGGTACAGCAACTATCCACTCCACGTCCACTCTACCTTTCAATATTCGATTGGTTTCAATGCAATCCCCCCGATTCATTTAAACTCCAGCGAGTGTAGGAGCACAGATATCAAACTCTCCACATTGGCTAGTCCGGACATTCTCAGGATTATTCACTCGAACCAACTCAGGACGCCCTGCAAAGCTAACAGGTCCTTCCTTATATCCGGGGAAAAGAACTACTCACAATACTCCAAGTGAGGACTGACGAATAACGTGGTTATCCTCAGCACCACATGTGTGCTTTTATATTGTACTGCGCTCCAAATGAATTCTAACATTGCATTTGCTTTTCTCACCATCTGCTCAACCTGCAAGATCGTCTTTAGGGAATCATGCACAGCTACTCCAAAGAGGCTTTGCACCTCTGCTTTCCTGAAAATTCTCTCCGTTTAGAAAAATAACAATCTTGGTCATGAAGCGTCCCAAACCGGGATTTGACTGAGCTGTGGAAATCTAGCTCGTTATGAATGAAGGTTGAGGCAAGAAGGCATTTCGGAGCTGCGTGTTGCCTGGTGCAATAAATAATGTGATTCCTGTCTGCGGGGGCGGAGGGGACGATAGCTTAGCTGGGTGCCCAGCAGAATTTACAGATCTGTTTAACTTTCTGAATGAAACGAAGTGTTTCAATAATCCTTTACTGTTTTGTTTATCATAATTTATCCACTTCCTACCACGCGTTCTTTAAGCCCATGCAATGAAGTTGGACTTGTGTGCATCCAGCAACGATCCCATCAGAAGGTATTTGGGAACTGAATTACAACGAGCAGGAAGTGGAGCTTTATAAAAGGAAATGGAAATAAATTATGCAAATATCCATAAGATCCAGATCTCCACAATTCAATGTTGTAATCAGTCCGCACTTGTTCATATTGTACAGTCTATTCAGAAATTATTTATCCTATTCAAAGCTCCAAAGGGTCATTAAGGTCACATCGTTACAAAATCGGCAGCCGGTTAGAGCCTGCCTCAATATTTTGTTCTGATGTTTTGCAAATGCATGTCCGGCGGCGTCATGATGTACTTGTTTTCAACGGAACCTGCTCCTCCTTTATTATTATTTTTTATTATGAGCCAAGAGCGAAGGTCTCTGAGGACGGTTGCAGTCCTGAAGATAGAATATCTGGAGCTTGCTTTCGAAGACGAGAGGCAGGACCTGAAGCTTTAACTCAATTTAAAGCGGAGGTTGATTGACTCTTCATTAGTAAGATCGGCAAAGGAAACAGGAAGAGGAAAGGAGAGTGGGAGAATGAGGAGTGATATATCAGCCATGATGCAATGGTGGATCAGACACGACAGGTTTATTTCTGCTCCCGCGTTCCATGGTCTTTGTCTAATCTCTGGCGACCAACTACGTCCTTTCTTTGGCTAATGGCGTTGCAGACATCGCCGTCTCTTTCACTTGTCGTTGGGTCATAGCGTAGTTAAATGTTGAATCGTGCAGTTCATGGCTTAATTATTCAGGTCGGAGAAATCAGTCAATGAAACATAATTACTATCAGCAGACACGGGGATAAAAAAGCGAGGAATTGGAGGAATTGCTATCAGAATTTACGTATCGGTTCGCTAACCAGAACTAGTTCTCAAATGGGGACAGAAGTATTTGAGAAACCAAAGAAGAAAGTTATAGTGTGGTCAATGATTATCAAATGAAACTGATTTTGAAAGAGGGTGTGTTAATTTCCCAACATTACTAGTAAGGTGACTGCGGAATGAGAGACTGGAAGTTCCGTGAAAGGTAGTGGACAGTGTAAAATATATCTTTCAGTGATGTTGCTCGGCTGAAACACGGTCACTAGAAAATTAGACAGAATTGTTCAAGGAGATTCTGACATCATTATTGGGTGAGGATATACTTGAACTTCAATCTCATATTTCCTTCGGTTCATACCTCTTTCTCCAAACTTGACAACTGTCCTTGCCACTGGCAATGGCTTCAGCAATCCCTACCTCTCCGTTAGTGACATAAAATTGTCCATGTTTGAAGACTTCTCCGGCTATACTCCGGAGCACTCACACCGATATTTGAGAACTGCACAAGCGCCTGTTCCTTCATCCATGCTGAGCTCGTTAATTTCTCAACGTTGCCTTTAACTTACTGCTTGCCCTAAAATCCATTTGGTCTACCTCCGACACCTCCGTCCGCTATCTCCATTTCTCTGTCTCCATGTCTGGAAACAAAAACCAACTACTTGCCACACGATCTCTTGTGAAAAAGCTGTACCCTTCACTTAGTCTCTTCTCCTCTGTCGTATCTGCTCCAAAAACGCGGTTTTTAGATCAGAGAAGTCCTCCTTTTTTTAAGAACCGTGTTCCTCTCCCTCCTCTATCCATGCTGCCCTCACCCAGATCTCCTCCATTTCCGGTACACCTGCGCTCACTTAATCTTCCCGGAACCTTGATAGTGGTAACTTCCCCAGTCTTTACTTTCCATCATGTCAGCCTCCACATCCAGCACATTTTCGTTAGCATCTCCGGCCATCAGCAAAAGTATACAATTACTGAAAGTATTTTTACCTCCCCTTTCCACTTTTTGGAGGAAATACCTGCTGCATGATTTGTTTCTTCATTCGTTCCTCCCCAGTAATTTCCCTACTGGCAATTATCTTAACAAGCAGTGTAATTGCTATAGCTAGTCAGGTACCTCCTCGCTGACCTACATTCAGAGCCTCAAGTAGTTGATCCACGTGAAGCATCCCCTCACCTTGAAGTCTGCGTGGGTCCTCTATTGGGTATGAACCACCTATTCATCCTGACTGTTCCATTTTCCCTGTCAGACCCAGGCTCCTGACTTCTCCTCCGTATCACTTCATGCACTGATCCGTCTAGCATGTATCAACCTCCAGTTTAACTCGAGACACACGCCCTCAACAGGTGCCTGCGGCAACAAATTCCACAGATTCATAACTCTCCGCCTCACCTCTGATCTAAAAAGACGCCGCTTTATTCTAAGGCTATGCTCCCTGCTCCTAGACACTCCCACGGTACGAAATATCCTTCCCATATCCACTCTATCGAGACATTTCCCCATTCCCCATGAGGTTACCCGTTATTGTTCTGAATTCCAGTGAATACAGCCCCATCGTCATGAACGCTCTTCTTATGCAAGCCCTTCAAACGTGGAATAAATTTTCAAAACTTCCTTTGAACTCTCCAGTTTTAGCACAACCGTTAAATGGTATGGGTCCCAAAAACTGCTTACTGTTCTCCAAGTGAGGACATATCAGTGCTTTATAAAGTATCCTAATTACATCCTTGCTTTTATAGTCTCGTCCTCTTGAAATTAATAGTAACATTGCATTGGCCATCCTCACCAGACACATTTTGCTACTTAACTTTTCAGGAATCCTGAGCAAGGACCCCGACACCTTCCAACTCAGGGTTGTATTTTCTCCATTCTGAGGACATGCAACCTTTTCATTTCTTCTACCGAAATGCATGTCAATACAATTCTCGACCCAGTATCCTATCTACCACTTCGTTGCTCATTCTCCCTAACTGCCCAGACCCTGATGCAGCCTCTCTACCTCATCAAAGCGATCTACCTTTAACCTTACTTCCTATCGCCTGCAAACGTTGCAATAAAGCTCTGAATTCCACCATCCAAAATATTAGTCGATAGGAATAGATCTCAACATAGAACCCCGTGGAACACCAGTAGCACAGTCCGGCAGGCAGCTAGCAAAGACTCTATTTATTCCCACTCCATACCTCCTGCAGGTCAGCGAGTGTATTATCCAAGGTACAATCTTCCCTATAATGTCTTGGACTCGCAGCGTGTTAAGCAGCCCCATGTGTAGCACCGTGAAAAAAGCATCTAAACATCCAAATACAAAATGTCAACGGGTTGTCCATTATCAATCGATGTTTCTTCTTCGTAGAATTCCAGCAGATTTGTCAGGCAAGATATTCTTTGGGAAAACATGCTCACTACGACCCATGCTAATTTTGTGCCTGAAGGACACTGAACAACTGACCCCAGCATCTTTCCAACCACTTTGGTCAAACTAACTTGCCTAAAATGTCCCTTCTTATGCCTTGACCCTCCTTGAAGAGTGGAGTGAGATTTGCAATTTTGCATTCTTCTGGCATCATTCCAGAATCTAGAGATTCTTGAAAGATCATTCCAATTCCTCCACAATCTCGGCTGTCACCTCGTTCTTAACTCCACGATGAACGTATTCAACCATCTTGCTATCTCCTCCTCAGTTGGACACTCTCCGTCCTCAGGTGTCTCAAAGCGCGAGGTCTGCGGTGAACTTAACGAAGAACGACAGTTGCACAGTGTATATAAGGAATATTTTAATCTACTCGTATCAATCCCGATTAACAGATGCATAAGAGCACGGCACAGTGCGGCACCTCCCTGTCTGGACGGGGTATTTGGTCTGAGTAAGTTGTCCAAAACCGTTTCAGTAGCAGGCCCTCGACATCAATGGAAAGTCAATAAATAGGACAAAAGAGAAAATTAAATATTTGGTTCATCCTGGTTTCTGTGTTGATGGGCGATGCACCTCATGTGATTATCATAACGTTTGTTTTTATAGTAAAGCAGACAATCCAGTTATTTTAAATGTTTGGAGTTTTTAATATTGTCTTAGTTCTTGGATTGGGGAAGTCCATCTAGTGCAGGTGACATATCCACTTTCAGACCTTTCTCTTTCCCAGGTAACTTCACACAGGTAGCGGTAACATCGGCACAGCTAATGACCCCAGAAAGCCGGACCTTCCAGAACCCTGATATTGTCTTCCACAGAGATGAGTGATACAAAACACAAAAACAGCTCGTCTGCTGGTTCCTTGACCCCATTATTACTTCTCCAGCATCGTTCCCCAGCGGCCCAATAGATAGTTTCGCCTCTGATTTACCGTTTTATATTGAGGACACTTATGTTATCGTCTTCAGTATCATTTGCAAGTTTAATTTAGTATTATATTCGTACCTTCTTAATGACTTGTTTTCTGTTGGTATTTGAAATCTGCCCAGTCCAATAACTTCTATATATACACGCGGCCTCTCCGGTGAATAATATCTGTTATTGGTTAAGTAGGGTACCGTGCACAATTCTGATTTGATGGAGGCAGACGTGAAGGCACGGAGGAAAATCTGGAGAACCTTCTGAAATGCCAGCTTCGCTGCCGCTGCTACTGTGCGGTCCGGAATCTCCGGGGGAGAAGGCCTTCGAGACCTCGGCTTTGCTTGTTTCGGCGGCCGGGCCGAGGTCGAAGTCGCTCGGCAGAGGATGGCGCTCGGGAGGCTGGTCGGAAGCTGGAAGTTTTCGGACGGACTCAGAGTCTGCTGTGGTCGAGTGCTTCCAATGCATCAGTTGTCGGTGCCTGGAAGATTATGGCAGGGAGAGTTTCTCCCTTTTTGCTGCCTGATATGGGAGTCGATCGGGACTTGAGACATTTTTTTTTACCGTGTCCATGGACTGCTCTTTTTCAAATTATGGTATTGCTTTGCACTGCTGTAACTATATGCTATAATTATGTGGTTCTGTCAGTGTGAGTCTTTGGTTTGTCCTGTTTTTTTTGTGATATCACTCCGCAGGAACATTGTATCATTTCTTAATGCATGCATGCATTTCTAAATGACAATAAACGAGGACTGAGTGTCCTCATGATCCAATACACACACACACACACACACACACACACACACACACACACACACACACACACACACACACACACACACATACACACACACACACGCACACACACACGCATTCACATGTATTTATTTATCTATTTATTTGCTGTAAGCAATCCTCGTCTGTTGTTGTTTTTATACATGTTGGCTTTGAGTTCCCGCTTTAGACACGGTTAATGCATTTTGCCTTAAGAACACTGCTTCCTGGATGGGGGGTATATAATTCCCGCATTCTGATTTGCTTCCCGGGATTCCGGCATTGCTGTTCTGTCGATATCCTGCAAGTGGCCATTTCCTATCGAACCTGGCCAACTCCCGCCTCATGCTTCTGTAATTACCTTTACTCCGCGGTAGCACCAATGCGTCTGAGATTATCTTCGCCCTATCAAAATATAATGGTGGTTTCCATCATATTGAAAGCACCGGGATGGAAGCTTTTTGCCAATTCGTAGGCATTCTAGAACAAATATCCCCCGTGACCCCCACCACCGCCCCTGGAATCGAGCACCAGCCTGATTTTCCCAAGAGATCTGTACATTGAAATCCCGCGTATCTGTTGAAGCATTGCCCTTGTTAGCATTTTGTCTCTCCCCCTATGTAATTGGATGTGTGCAATGAATGTCGGGGAACTCGGCACAGAAGTGCAACTAATAACGAGAAGTGGACAGAGTGTGCATACTGTATCGTGAAAATATGTCACTCTAACTTATCCAGCAAAGGTATTATTTTACCTCAGGATGGATGGGCCAGGGCATTTCTTGACAAACACATCATTCAGCGACCACAACAAATACATAAAGGAACGCCAGTTAAAAACTTGCTTCCACGAAAACTGTCGGCGCATTTCCGAATGCATCATATCAGTGAACACGTTTAACTTTGCGCTGAGCACAGCCTCACCATTTTAACAAACAAACTGATGGGAGAGAGCGCAGCAGTTTTCAGATGCTCCCTGAATTTCCTCTGGGTCACACTGTAAATGAAGGTGTTTGTGCAGCAGCTGAAAAGCTGAATCACTGTCCCCGCTTTCTGCGCCCGCCACAGTCGGAAAGCCGTTTCCAGGTCAAATAAAGGGAACCTCAGGAAAATGAAGACCACGGTGGTTGTCGCCCAGCACAGGAGAAAATTCGCCGACAGGGTGAAGAGAAGGACGATGGACTGTCTCCGGCTCTTCATCTCCGGATCCTGCTGCTTCTCGCCATTTCTCTGTCCCATGAGTCCTCTGCGGACTCGACTGGACGCTAGGATCTGTCTGACGGTCAGAATGTTGAGGAACAAAATGAGGAAGAAAGGGAGCAGCGGATTTAAAAGACGGTCCACCCAGTAAAACCACTCGAACCCAAGCTGCTTGTGAAGACCCGACTTCTGAGTGCATAGAGTCGAATACGGATCTGCACGGTCCATATGCAGGAAGTAGTTAGGGACGTTCTTTAAACAGTACGCGACGCATATTGTCCCAATAACCCATCCGGCAACTCTTGGATTACAGTACTTTCTCTGAATCTTAGACCAGCAAATGGCCACAAAGCGTTCGAAAGTGAACGCCACAGTAAGCCACACAGAACAATCTAAAGCCACGTAACACAAGACGTAGTGGATTACACAGAACGGAACTGATGGCCGAAGCCAGTCTACTTGGTACGTTTCAACTATCTGGTAGAACACGACTTCAATGAACACCACCGCTAGATCGGCCACGGCCATCGCCACCAGATACCGAGTGATCCCTTTGGAGAGACCACACTTTCCTCGGCTGAGTATCACGATCGCCATCAGGTTGGCTGTCGAAAAGAAAACACGATTTGAATTCTGACTTCCAAAAAAAAAAAACGCGTTTTCCCAGGTAATTCTGCCACTGCCGTTACTTTTGTAATGATAGTATTAATCTGAAACTCTATATATGTACAGAGGTATATGGGATGCAATTCGACTCCGAAAATGTACGACACACCAGTATCAGTTTTGAAACTCCTGCTCTAGAAATTTTGCGTAATGTGGATGAATTTACCGCTCAGTGAACACTCTCAATCTATTCTCGTAAGGCATTCTCCCCAATCCAGGCAACATCCTTGTAAAGTTCCTGTGCACCTTTCTAAGGTTTTCACATGCTTCCTTTGCTGAGGTGAGCAAAATTAAGCACCGTATTCCACGTTGGGTCTGACCATGGTCCTATATAACTGTGACATTAACTCTCGGCTCTTCAACTCAATCCCACGGTTGATGAAGTCCAATGCAACGTATTCTTCCTTAATCGCAGGCTCAACCTGCGCAGCAGCTTTGAGTGTCCACTGGACTCGGAACCCAAGATCCCTCTAATCCTCCACACTACCAAGAGTCGTGCCATTAACACTATATCGTTCCATCATATCTGACCTACCAAAATGAACCAGCTCTTACTTATCTGGGTTGAACTACATGTACGTTACTCGAAACATTTAACATAAGACAATACACATTTGCTGTCCCTGTAGCAGTCAGTAAGACATCCTGGAAATGTGAGTAAAGACACAACTATTCCAACCCTCCCCAACATTCTAAACCAAAAGAGATTCCAAACCAGTCGATACTGCAGATGCTGGAAATCCAGACTTATACAAACATGTGCATCCCAGCCAGCACCTGCGGAGGTGAATAAACAGTCGACGGTTTTGGACGAGGAAATCCATCAACTTTGCCCGTCTGCCTTGTGCACGATCCAATAAGCACTAACAGAGTTGTCTCTGAACTGCTTCGTCAATTTAGGGACATGAACAATATACTCAAGAAACTCGGAGTGAAAGCTTCTCTGAAATCGGACAGAAAGATTTACGTTTCTGGCCCGGTACGTCAGTATTGGTTCGTGGCTCACACTCGCCTATTATACTTTTTATCCCCGTCGATTATGGCTTGATATCGCCAGAGAGGGAAGGCTTACCAGGGACGCCGATGACTGCAATAACAGGGTAACATATTTGCATTACTCTATCTTTCCGATATTTCTCTTCCGTGGCTTGGATACTTATTACTTTATAGATTTGCCGGAGATATCCGGCTGTAACGGCTTATACACAGTAGTTCGAATCGAATAATGTAGACCCAAACGAGAAATGAAGCACTACGAGCCACAATGAAACGTCTGTGATGAATACCAGCGAAAGAAAAATTGCTCCCTTTGATTGCAAGACTTTTCACTTTCGGTAAGCGCCGATAGTTCGAATAAAGCAAAGCGATTGAAATGTCCATATTTATAGCACATTCTGTTAGCAGATGTGGAAACCACCTTGCATGACGTCAGGTGTTAATGATCGTGACTTCACTACTAATTCAGCGTTCTTTGCCTTCGAGACTTGGATCCCCAGTGGAGAGGCAAAAATAGTAATGATGCCACTTTCGTTCCATTGCTTCCGAGTTTGGGGCTCCTTTCAAGTGGAAGTGGTGACAAGTCTATTCATTCATCCTGTCAAAGTCGCTGTCCGAACAGTGCGAGTTCCTCAATCGGACAAACACGTTCCATCTGTTATGATTTCCAGTGGAACGCCTCATTAATATGAATCTCCGCTTTGTCATTCTGACGCCACTGGCTCTGGTGAAATACGTGGGGAGCTGATGTCAGCACCACACCGGGTCACCGGGACCATAGAAACATAGGGTCATTGAATACTACAGCTCAGAGACAGGCATTTCGGAAAATCAAAGCCGCGCCAAATTATTATGTTGTCCATTCCCATCGGCCAACAGTCAGTGAATAGCCGCCAAGCCCCACGTATCAAGGAGCTAATCGAGGTTTCTCTTACGTTTTGAAATCCAACCTGAATCAAGCCGCTGTACTATCGGCTGGTTTAAACATCTCTGAGTGAATATCTTCTCAATGTTCTACGTACTTAAATACATCACCCTTCACACTTAATACAAGACCACTACTTCTAGTCTCACCCAACATTAGTGGAAAATGACTGCTTACATTTAACCCAACGTAGCCCCACATAATTCTCCATCATACCTTCCCTCTTTGGGAATAAGGTTCTAACCTGCCCAACACTTGCCGATAAAGCAAATGATCAAGTCTCGGGGCTATCCTTGGACGTTTTCTCTGCACTCTCTCAATTTTATTGAAATCCCTCCTGGGCTACGTAAGCAGAACTGTACCAATACCTAAATTCAGATCTTAACAAAGCCCAGGATATCGGCAGAGCGGATCTAACGGTTTCTGTTCTCTCGTCTATGATCTATGTAATCTTTCCGGTGTTCGGCGATTTTCGTCTCGACCATGCAATAAAACATGGCAAACATGGATTTATATGGAAACCAGAGAGAAGGTCATTGACAATAATTCCGAGAGGTCTGGAGTTTTAAGCAAGGATGTAATGCTTCGGATTAATAAGGCACTGGTGTCACGGTGGACTGAGTATTGTGAATATTGTGTAATTTGGGAACCATAGCTCAGAAAGGATATTCTGTCGGACGATTCGGTCCAGAGGAGTTTCTAGTGAATAAAGCGGAGTGAAAGCGTTTGAAGTCTCTGAGCCTGTACTTGTCAGAGGTTAAAGTAGTGAAGTTTGAGAGATAGGATCTGGAGAGTTTGTTTCGTTTGGATTTGGGGTCTAGGACCACGGGACACAGCCTCTAAATAGTAGTCCGCACCTCTAGAACACAGAAGGAGAGTTATACCTATAGCAAGAAGGCCGTTAAACTTCGAAAATGATTGACCAGACGGTTGTGGAAAGCAAGACATTCGGTATGTTTAAAGCTGCAATTGATGGGTTCTTAATGTGTACGAAGGTCAAGGGTTATGGAAGAAAATATCCGGAGATGGGATTGAGAGAGGGAGTAAATTAGCCACGATGGATTGGCCCAAAAATATTATTTAGGCTCCTTCGGCTTTTGGCATCAAAGAGAAACAGATGTTGTCTCATGTGGGAGCGAATTCGGGTTCCCAGTCTTCACAGGCAACAGGTTGTGGGTGTGGCTGTTGGAGGTTGGGATGAAGGTGGTTGTATAAACTGTTAAATGCAAGAGTCTAACGTTGTACAGAGACTGCACAATCTGTACGGCACTGAAAAATGCGGCGTCCAGTTATATGAGCTGAGCCGCCGGAAGCACATGCAGTGACCCTGTGTTCACGAAAGGTGAACGGCGACAGCGTGGACAGGATGTGACTGGATATTGCATTGTCTCCCCACGTTAGCTCAGCTGTTACTTGCATCGAAGGATATCAGTGCTTACCAACGGTGCACAGTGTGAAAAGATCGGCAGGTACCGTATCGGTGCATTGCTAGGCCCGGCAACATTCGGTCCAACAGCAGTGAAACGTTCAGGATTTGCTTGCTCACCGATAATCACACGGAGTGTAAAGGCGTATAATTGAACATGTTAGTGCAATTCGGCAAAACCAGAATTGAATGTGTCTGCCCGGCCTCAGCAATGTGGAGGAAAAACACGAGAGAATAGTTAAGCGATTTAAGCAACATCATGAAAGACATCCGCCATCCGCACCCCGTTCTCTTCTGGCTGTTGCCATCGGCAAAGTGGTAATGAAGACTTAGTTTACAGACAAACAGCTTTCATCATCAGGTCCATGAAAAAGCCTGGATAGTTTCACACACCACAATGCTGAACGAATTCTTCAGCCTATGGATTCCACTTCAAGGAATGAACACACGATGTTCTGAGTATAATTTATCTATCAATCCAGCACAGAAAACAGCAAACCTACAGCACAATACAGACCTTTCGACCCACGATGCTGTGCTGAACATGTACCTACTTCAGAAATTACTCAGGGTTAACCATAGCCCGCTATAGATCTAAGCTGCACGTTCCTATCCAGGAGTCTCTTAAATGAACCTATTGTATCCGCTTCCACAATTGTCTCCGGTAGACCATTCCACGCACTTACCACTCCCTGCGTAAAGAAGCTTACCTCTGTACCTACTTCCAAGCACCTTAAAACTGTGCCCCCTCGTGTTAGCCATTTCAGCCCATGGGAATAAAAAAAGCCTCTGACTATCCACATCATCAATGCCTCTCATCATCTTGTATACCTCTATCAGGTCACCTCCCTTGCTCCAAAGAGAAAAGGGCAAGTTCACTCAACCTATTCTCAAAGATGATGCTCCCACGTCCAGGCAGCATTAAGTATATGTTTCTTTTTTAATGCATGAAGTAATGCATTGAATATGGATTAATTTCAAGAACAGAAAACAGAGTTCAAGGTAGATATAGGACCGATGCAAAATGACGTTCTAGATATTGTAATGAGAGAGGCAGAGGTTGCAGAGGAACAGAATGCGTATTTTATATCATTATTCACAGTGGAAGATGTCTGCAGTTTGCCGAACATTCACGAGTGTCAGGGAAATAATGTTTCTACAGTGAAATTTACGACTGAAAAGTTCCTCAGGAAGCTTAATGGTCTGAGGGTGGATACTTCTCTTGGATCTGATGGAACGCACCCACGGAACCTGAAGGAAGACTCAGACGTTAACGATGATCCTTCAAGAATCTTAGATGCTGGCATTGTACCGGATGACCGGAAATTTGCAAACGTTACTCTGCTATTTGGGAAGAGTGAAAGGTAGGTGAAAGGAAATTGTAAATATAATATCTAAAGGAAGTTGTTGGTATCGATTGTTGGCGAGGAGATTACAGTACACCTGGAGGCGCATGACATGATAGGCCAAAGCCAGCATGGTTTCCTGAAAGGAAAATCCTGCCTGACAAGCCAACTGCAATTATTTGAAGAAATTACAAGCAGGGTAGACAAATGAGAATGCGTAGACGTGGTCTACTTGCATTTTTAGAAGGCCTTTGGCAAGGTGTCGCACAGGAGGCTGCTTATCAAGATAAGAGGTCGTGGAATTACAGGGATGTTACTAGCGTGGGTGGAGCATTGGCTGGTCTGTATAAAACAGACAGTGGGAATGAAGGGATCCTGTTCTGCCTGGCTGCCGGTTACTCGTAGAGCTCCACAGGGGTCGCTGTTGGGACTGTTACGTTTTATGATGTACGTATGCTTGAACTACGGTATTAATGGATTTGTGGATACATTTCACGATGATACAAAGATAGGTGGAGGAGCGGGTTGTGTTGAAGAAACAGAGAGCCTGCCGGTAAACTTAGACTGTTTAGGGGATTGGGCAAAGAAGTGGCAAATGAAATGTAATGCTGGAAAGTGTATGGTCATGCATTTGGGTGGAAGAAATAAACGGGCAAACTATTAATTTAATGGGGAGAGAAATAAATATGCAAAGATGCACAGAGATTTGGGAGTCCTTGTGCATGATACACTAAAGGTTAACATCAAGGTTATGTCGGTTGTGAAGAAAGCGAATGCAATGTTGGCATTCATTTCTCGAGGTATAGAATATAAGAGCAGGGATGTGATGTTGATGCTCTATAAGGTACTCGTGATACCACACTTGGAGTATTGAGTGCAGTTTTGGGCTCCTTATGATAGAAAGGATATTGGAGAGGTTTCAGAGAAGATTCACCAGAATTATCCCAGGAATGAGCGGGTTACCCAATGAGGAACGTCCGGCAGCTCTTGGGCTGTATTCCCTGGAGTTCAGGAGGATGAGGGAGGGGGGATCTCTTAGAAACATTTCAAATGTTAAAAAGCCTGAACTCTTAGATATGGCAAAGTTATTTCCCGTGGTAGGGGATTCGAGCAGAAGAGGGCAACACTTCAGGACTGAATGACATCCTGTTAGAACGATGTAGAAAAATTACTTCAGTCGGAGGGTGGTAAATCTGTGAAGTTTTATGCCACCAGCGGGTGGACGTCAGGTCGTTGGGTGTATTTAAGGGAGAGATTGATTGATTCTTGATTCCCCACGTCATCAAAGGGTATGGGATGTAAGCAGGGGACTGGGGATGTCTGGATGAGGTGGATCAACTCAAGATTGAATGGCGGAGCAGACTCGACGGACTGAATGGCCTACTTCTGATCCTATATCTTATGGTCTTATAGTCCAACATCCTTGCAAACCTCCTCTGCATCCTTTCTATAGTTTCCACAACCTTCCTGTAGTGAGCTGACCAGAAATGCGCACAGTACTCCAAGTAGTGTCTAACCAGTGTCCCATATAGCTGCAACATTACTTATCGGCTTTTAAACGCAATCCCACGTTTAATGAAGACCAAAGCAGCGTGTGCCGTATTAACCACACTGTCAACCTGCGCAGCAGCTTTGAGGGTCCGATGTACTCGGACTCCAAAATCACTCTAAATCTCCACACTGCCAATTTTCTTATTATATTCTGCCATCATACTTGACCTAAAAGAATGACTCACTTCACACTTATCTGGGTTGAACTCCATCTGCCACTTCTCAGCCCAGTTTTGCTTCCTACAAATGTCCTTCTAAAACCTCTGAGAGCCCTCCACACTGTCCACAACACCCAAACCTTTGTAGTATCAGCTAATTTAATATTCCCTCCCAATTCCTCGCCCAGGTCATTTTTAATAATCACGTAGAGAAGGACTCCCAGATCAGATCCCAGTCCAATTCTGCTTCCAAAAACCAAGGTCCGCTTGGATTCCATGCCTTCTTACTTTCTCAATAAGCCTTGCATGGGTTCCTTATCAAATGCCTTGCTCTAATCCATATACACGATATCTACTGCTTTGCCTTCATCAATGTGTTCAGTCACATCCTCAAAAAGTTCAATCAGGTCCGTAAGGCACGACCGGATTTTGACAAAGCCATGCTGACTATTCCTAATCAAATTATGCCTCTCAATCTATACCTAAGCATCAATATATCTATGTGTCTCTGTCTACCTGTCTCCCTCTGTATTGATTTATTCATCGACTGACTTAATTTATTGGTTCGGATTTGCAGTGTTTATCTTCTCTTGCAAGTTGTTTTTGATCCAATTCTTCCAGTGATCCCCATTCCCCTGCCTTCTCCCCATGCACTTCGATGTCCTGACTAATCGAGAACCTATCTATCTGCCTTAAACGGACCCAGTGACTTGGCGCCCAACAGCTGCTCGTGGCAACAAATTCCACAGATTTCCTACCCTCTGATTAAAGTAATTTCTCTGTATCTCGGTTCGAAATTGACGCCCTTTAAGCCTGAAGTCGTTCTGTCTTGTCGTAGATTTCCCTAAAATGGGAAATAGCTTTGCCATTTCTAATCTGTTCATTCACTTCGTCACCGCCGACTCAACCTGGAGGTATACCCTTAGAGTAACTGCACAATGACTCCCAAGTCCCTTCGCATCTTTGCATTTTGAATTCTCTCCCCATCGATCTAATAGTCTGTAATTTATATCTTCCACAAAAGTGCATTGCCATACAGTTTCCATCATTGTAGTTCATTTTCCATTTCTTTGCACATTCCTCTAAACTACCTAAGTCTCTCTGCAGTCTCTCTGTTTCCTCAATACTACCCACTCCCCGCCGCTCTTTGCATAAGCGACACCTTTGGCCACAAATCTATCAATCACTGTGTCCAAATTATTGACATACATCGTGAAAGCAGCAGCCCGAACTCCACTGGGAACCGGCGTCCAGCCAGATTATGAACCCATCATTCCCCGTCTCTATTTTCTGCCGATCAGACAATGCCCCACCCTCTCTGGTAAACACAGCGTGCACCTGACGTAATCAGAACCTTCTAGGAAGGTAGCCTGGACAGAGTCAGTTGCCGCCCAGTTTCTGTAATTTGGAATGGAAACTCTGTGACCTGAAGGCCCTGCGCACAGAAGATGTCCTTGACGATTCATCCCTGGTTGCAATGGGTGTCTAATTGTCAAGACCGTGGAGCTCAATTAGTTTCGGATAAACTGCTTCCATCTCCATACCTGTCACATTCAAAACGACGCACTCGCTTTCCGCTACCGGTCTCCAACCCACATCGTTTCTGAATGCCCAGATACCCATTATCCAGACTCTTCTTCTCAAACTGCCCTCACCGCCTCATGTGCCGATCAACTTTTCCCTCCTCGTTCATTTGTTTCCAGCGTTCGCCTTCCTTTCTGATCAGAACCCATTATGTACAGTCTTGCGTTGCTTCCCTCTATCCCTTCGCAGCCTCATTAACATTCTCAACCCTCAACTCCTACGTCGGCTGGACGCACCACTTTGGTTTTGCCGCTTTCACCGTCAGCTCTCAGGTACTTTATCAATCGAAACGAAAGGTCTCAACTGAGAGGTCGACTACCTATTTTCTCTCGCCATTTGGCGCTGTTCGTGTGCATTTCTCAGGCGGTTCTATGTTTGCCCCAGGGCGGAGCGGTCTGATAATCATTGAACTGTACTGGTGCAGTTCCTCGTAAGCAATTCACGTTTCTCCCTGAACACCGGACTGCCTCGATGCTCCATCCGGAGGAAGAAATTATCCTTGGAAGCTCAAAATAATCCTGAAATAGTTCCCCCTCTTGTTCCTCTGAAGTAAGTCACCTTTGTCTCAAAAAAATATTGAGATTGTCCTGATGTTCTTTTTTTAAATTTTTTTAATAGTTTTTCAAAACATTTTACAAAATTAAAAGCCCCAAATCCCAATGAGGAGCATTAATACAGAGCAAGGTTAAGCATACAGTAACAATATGCTACCCAAGAAGAGAATTTAACAAAAAAGCACCTAAATTAAAGACAAGTGAGCTTAGTGTCCTCCCCAAACCCCACAACACAAGAAAAAAAAACAATTCCAGACCAAGCACCACACAATATAGAGAGTATAAGTCTGGACAGTCAAAGTCCCAGACTGTAAATACACTTAGCAACAGAGGATAATAATGCCTACTACCAGAAAAAAAAAGGAGCTGAAAGCAAGGGACTGAAAAAAAAAACCCTAGTCAAGAGGAAGGTTATGAAAGTACTCGATAAAAGGCCCCCAGATCTTATGGAACTTTAAATCCGAATTGAGAACTGAATAATGATTTTTTTCGAGGTCCAAGCAGGCCATAATGTCGTTAAGCCATTGCGCATGAGTGGGCGGGGCAACATCTCTCCATCTAAGGAGGATCAAGCGTCTCGCCAGGAGAGAGGCAAAGGATAGTATTCGGCATTTGGTCGGACCCAGACATAAATCTGTCTCGCCCCAAAAACCGAACAGAGCAATTAAGGGGTTTGGTTCTAGGTGCTGATTCAGAATACCAAATAGTGTAGTGAAGACATCTTTCCAGAATTTCTCCAAGCTAGGACAGAGCCAGTACATATGGATGAGAGAGGCCACGCCCCTCGTACATTTATCACAGAGCGGACTAATGCCAGGGTAGAATCGAGATAGTTTAGATTTAGACATATGGGCTCTATGAACAATCTTAAACTGTAAGAGACAATGGCGAGCACAAAGAGAGGTTGAGTTAACCGATTTGAGAACTGAGTCCCAGCTCTCCTCGGATAAGGAAATATTTGAATCCTGCTCCAGGCCATTTTAATTTTATCCACAGGGGTCCGTCGTAAGGCTGCTAGTTTATCTCGGATAATTGAAAATAAACCTTTACCTAGTGGATTAATGGAGAGAAATAGGTCCATAGCATTTTTTGCAGGCATTTCAGGAAAGTTAGGTATTAAAGGAACAGTAAAGTGTCGGATTTGGAGATATCTGAAAAAGTGAGCGTTAGGCAGGTTGAACTTAACAGAGAGCTGTTGAAAAGAAGCGAAGCGGTTATCAATGAAGAGATCTTCAAAATGTCTAATGCCCTTCCTGTACCAAACATGGAATGCTGAATCGAACGTGGTAGGTAAAAAAAGGTGATTATGTGCGACAGGGCTAGAAATGGGAAACCCCTGGAAACCATAGCATTTCCTGAACTGAGCCCATATACGCAAAGTGTGTCTAACCAGAGGATTAGCTATTGATCTGGGCAGACTGCTAGGGAGTGCAGAGCCAAGAAGTGCAGATATAGATAATTCTTTAGTGGAGCTCAACTCCATTGCCACCCAGTTAGGGCACTCAGGTTGAGATTGTCCTGATGTTCTGGAGACGGCGCTGATGAATACAAAGCAGAAGTGGTGCTCTTAAAACAGGGCAGAGAAACTCGGGAACGTAGCTTCAAACACGGGATCAAGGCATAATCCTCGGAAACTGGAAGTGTAACAAAGACTGGAGTAGTCGCGGACGCCAGCAGGACCATGTGAGACTCGGGAAACCATGACGCCCTTTAACTCAGTCTGTAGAACTTACATTCGAGAAAGTAGGAACGGAGCTGCGGAACAAGCACAGACATTAGAAGGCACCCTCGACGCCAGCAGCCCGATGCCCAAAACGCTGTTGAACGTCCGCTGTTCCGATTAATGGCGTGGGGACCTTCTGACATCGTGCGAGAACGGACAAACTCCCATGTTGAGACATAAACAAGAGTTTATTAATCGGATTTGCAAAAGAACATCGGTGGCTTGATCGAGCGACACCAGGAACCGAATCTATCTGGAAGCAGACACACACACGATCATCACGATCTGCTGGACGATTACCATGGGCATTCAGGTTTGTTACCACCGCAAACAGAAAGGACTCTGCAAACGACTCTGCACACACACACACACACACACACACACACACACACACACACACACACACACACACACACACACACACACACACACACACACACACACACACACACACACACACACACACACACACACACACACACACACACACACACACACACACACACACACACACACCTCCCAAGAACTTCCAAGTGCCTTTGTAACCACTGATTTTTTAAAATATTCTCTCCTTTTTGAAAATATTCTTCCCTTTAATTTCATCTTTCGAAATGCAGGGCTATATGGATACTGACACTCTGTTCCATCTATCACTTATTTGCCGACTCTCAGAATATGTCTACGTCCTTCTGTTGCCTCTCTGCTTTCTCAAAACTACAGGGCCAGCCACTTTTCTTCGTATCGTCCGCAACTTTTTTCCATAGAGCCAACAATTCCATCGTCCAAGTTCGTGACATGCAACGTAAAAGAAAAGCCGTTCCCTACACAGACCCCTGTAAAACAGCAGAATTCACCGGCAGCCACTCCGAAAATGTTCCCAAATGCTTTCCTGCTCCTCAGCTAATACTTTATCCATTCGAATACATTTCCTGTAATACTATTGACTGTCAACGTGTTAAGCAACGTTGTGTGACGTAGTTTGTTCAAGGATTTCTAAAAATCCAAAACCGACCCTCCTTTGACTACACTGCTCGTTCTTTCTTCAGTGAATTTAAATAGATTTGCCTGGAACAATTTACTCTGGAGGAAACCATGCTGACTACGACCCATTATATCACGTGTCTCCTTTCAAACCGAAACCACATCACTAACAATCGATTGCAACATATTGCAAGCCACTGAGGTCAGACGATCTGGCAAATTTCTTCTGCCTCTTGCCGTTTTTGTCGAGCAGTGAGACATTTACAATTTTTCATTCCCCTGGAACTATGCCATAGTCAATTAAATCTTGATCGATCATTAACAATGCGCCACAATCTCTTCAGGCACGTCTTTCCGAATCCTGGGGTCTTTTAATACTATTCTCCAGCTGAAGTTTGTAGTTCAATCGTTCCCTCTCAATGATTTTCTTCCTTGCGCTTTTTGTATTTAAAAGATTCCCAATCCACTCACTTCCCCTACTCTTTGCCCTATTATATCACGTTCTCTTTGACTATTATACGGATGTTGTATTATTGTTTCGCCACGATTGGGTCATCATGCTTTTATAATACGTCTTCCTCCTTGGGATGTCTATATCCAGCGACTCCCGAAATGCTGACGTAAATTAAAGTAATTGCTGTTCTTTCTGTATGTACCATGTGGTTTGTGCTTTGCGCTTTTCACAATGAAGTTTGCATCGTGGCCCTGGAGGTATGATAGCAACGCATACAAAATGCTGGTGGAACGCAGCAGGCCAGGCAGCATCTATTGGAAGAGCGCTTCTCCTCTCGATGCTGCCTGGCCTGCTGAGTTCCACCAGCATTTTGTGTCTGTTGCTTGAATTTCCCGCATCTGCAGATTTCCTCGTGTTTAATAAGTTTAATGCACAATTGTGAATAAACGATTGCATTGCCACTCCCCGCACCCACGGCGTACGGTGCAGATTAGAAGTGGATGTATTAGAGATTTAATAAGAGTGTCAGATACATAACTGGAATAGACAGGCAGTAACCTGTTCCCACAAGGCATCTCTAACATCAGAGTGCATGTTCTTGTTTAAGGTGATAGGTGAAAACATCCAACGAGACGTAAGGCGCAGGTTTATTGACACAGAATGTGTTCGGGGTCTGGAAGACGCTTCCTGTGGTGGTGGTGGTAGAGACGGAGATGTCAGTGATTCTAAGAGACGTTTCCATGGGGATATCAATGTGAAATTAATAGAAGGGTGAGGGCATTTTGGAGGCAGATAATGTTGGCTTAGCTTAACATTTAATAACTAACCGTATGGATGCAGAATATCATTCAGTGCCGAAGTACCTGTTCCTGTGATGCACTGTTCTGTGTTCTGCTCTCGAAGTGAAGGAGAAAGAGAGCAAATGTGCATAGTACATGGATATAATCTGACATGACGAGCCTCTGCAGGTTGAAGTGCAGAAGGAAATACTTTGTGGGGCTGGAGAGGAGTCGGCGAGATATGAACGTGCATATACAAGGTGCGACAGACTGGAAGCGATGCGGCAGTGGCGGAAGATCAAAGGGAGACGGCAACCATAGGAGAAAATGAGCGAGACGGTGGGAAGGCAGGTCGAGTATTAGAATGTGGGTAAATCGGGGGAAAGTAAGGGGAAAATTGCTCGTGATAGTGACGGACAGCGGAGAGCGCGAGAATAGGAGGGGAGAGAAAGAAGAGAGAGTGAAAGAGCTGGAAATCAGAGGCGTAAGATAATTGTGGAGAGGATACGTGAGAAAGCAAGGTGTGCCGGACAGTGGCAATAATGCCGAGAACGAAAGGAGTGACCGAAGGCTTAAAGAAGAGGCTGTGCTGCTCAGAATGCAAACACAGTGGGTGATACCGGGACGGGTAAAGATAGAGAGTTTGGAGGGTGTTGGATATCAAGAAGGAGACATCGCTGGAGAAAAGATTATTGGAACAGGAGTGAGAGAGTAACTTCATGAAAGGAAGCGTGTAAGAAAGACGGGAATCATTGACTATACTAGGCTGTGGTGGAATTTGGATCACGGCCAGGTAGGGAAACTCCAGTATGTGAAGAGGTACAAACGAAAAAAATTATGAACGTAGCCCGGCCCACCACAGAATAAGCCCTCCCAAACCCTGAGCACATCTACAAAGTGTTCTCCTACAACAGAGCATTATGCAACCTCACGGTCTCCAACCAATGCATTCTTCTCACTGTTACCATCGGCATGGAGGTACAGATCACTCAACAACGGGTTCAGAAGCAGGTATTGCCCTTCAAACATCAGGCTCCTGAGCCAGCGTGGATAACATCACTCACTAGAACTGAACTGATCACTGAACCGAACCCATGGACTGATTTTCACGTTTTTATTCTTGTTTCTGAATTTATTATAATTGATTCTTTATACATTTGCACATTTTTTCTATTTTTGAACATCGACTTTGGATGTCAGTCGTTGTTTTTTATTCTTTTTTTAAAAAAAATACTCTGTTGTTATTTATTCCGCTGTGAATACCCACAGGAAAGTGAATCTAGGGTCGTATTTGGTGACATATGCATAACGCCTATTTGATAATAAATTCACTTTTAACTATGAGTCTTGTACTTTGCTTCCAGGTGGGGAGATGGAGAGTATGGAGGAAAGAGTGTATTTATAGTGTTCTATTACGGGACCAAATCTCCTGTCACGTGCTACGCGGCCTCAGTCTGCGGTGCTTCAATTTCGTAACGTGGTAGAGTTTAAACAGAGAATTCCTAAAGGAAATTTCCGTGTTGCGTATGGCGTAAACGATGTTATTCCTATAGACGAACGTGTTGCAGATGCGGACTCAGTGCATTCCTGCTACTGCTTTGGGGAATTCTCACAGCGGCACCTCTCCGCCAACCCATATGATGATAAAATACAAAGGCCTTCATCTCAGGACAGAGTGTATATTACCTTTCCCCTTTGGCTCATCGTTTTCCTTGCAGTAAATGACGGAGAATATTTAAATTTCATTCTGATTAAGAAACGAATCAGAAAGGCACAATTTAATGGATGTTATTCATCTGTGTAAAACTTGGAAGCTCCTGATCACAGTTTAATATGGTCTCACGTTGGATAAAATACAACGAACGCAAACCCTTGGCAGATTTGTATTGATGTCCATGTAATCTACCTGCCAAATATTAAATACGAAATTATGAATCAAGTAGTTAATAATAAAATAAAATATTAATAATAATAATAAAATCCCGCTTTGACGAGCCTGTCTTGTTGTGGAAATCGGTATGAACCTCAGCACATAGTGAGTGCAATATTGATCAGTGATAGTGCACAACTTATTCGCTATTCTATTAGCCCCACCTCTTTACAAGATTTTGGATGAAGGTCGCTAAATCCATCGCTAACGGCGCAATGGGATGGAAACAGGACTATTTTAATTGCTGCGGCACAGAGCGCACGTGTTGTGGGCCTGTGGCATGTGTGTGTTGCGGGGGGTGGGGATAAGTTAGAACAAAATGGACGTTGACTAGTTTTTCATTGTTGATACAATGCCCCGGAATGCACTATTTGGAACTGCTTGGAGAACAGATCAAGGTGCGAAGTATGAGGAGAAATTGGTAGTTCGAGAACAGAGGGAGCGTCGGCGGGTTTAATTCGCCCTCATTGAGGTTGTGATGGAATTCTGAAAGTTTAATGATGGATTGGCTGTCCAATAAAGAACTGTTTAACAAGAAACAATGATACAACTAAGAAACAATTGAATATTAATGAAGAGATGGAAATATTTTATTTTGAAATATAATTGAGTAGCAGGCTCTTCCCACCTAAGGAGCACACGTAGCCAATTGTGTCAATGCGACCATTTCAGATCCTAACCAAGGCGTCTCCAGAATGATTGATAAAATTTCAAAATTTAAATTTCATTACTTTTTCAACTGGAACGACGTCTTAGATTGGAAGATCTTCAATTGGCCTTGCTCAGTCGGTACTTATTAATTAACGCACCCTTGTAATAACGTCTTGTGACCGATCAAAGCATCACAGTGCCATCCGTTTCACTTTCTGTCCTAGAGATGGCGCCATCGTTGGATGTCTCCTCTTTGCGACGGCCAACAATACAGCATCTCCACTTGGGACATGTACGTGTAGACGTCTCTCTTTATTCCTGTGAAAATGGAAACACGCCAGTACCGGAGCCGCTCTCCTCTGGGTTAGTTTCGACCCGCTCCTCAGCAAATCTCTGCAATATCACTCTTTCGTGATGTGTAGGAAAATTAGCTATTAGGAGCCTGAATCAGTGATTAGCGGCATCTTACGTTATTAAATTAACGCAATTAAATACAGACCCACTTTCAATATAATTTAAAAAAAAACATTCCTTGTTTTGCTAGACATACCCATGTATGTTCCTGTTGTTGGCTGCACAGACACTGCTTACCTGCCCGCTGATTTTGCCATTTTTGAGGACAGTTGCCAGGCTACGAAGCTCTGTAACGAACACAAAATTAATGTTCGCGTCAGTAATTAATAAAGGTGGAAGGAAAATTGTTGCTTTTTGAATGGAATCCAACAAAAACCTTCACGATGTGTAATGTACACAACTGTGTCGCTTCCTTCGGGAATGAATCTCAGCATCAAGTGAATGGAGATCGGACTTCGGGACGCATGGTGATGTGGATATTTGCCTGAAACGTCTGTCGTTATGTATATAAATTCGAAGCTCTCAATTCTTACTAGAATTGCGTTCACAAAAGAAAACAATGAGTTAAAAACGTGTAACACTTGCTTGGAAGCACCACTGATTTCAGAGTCTGGACAGAAATACGGATAAGTAGGAGATGCATATACTGAGGAGTAACCATTCAAGCCTAAAGGCCGAACCCGATTTGCACAGCGAGCCACACAGTGATAACCCGCTCACAGACCCCTTCTGGCACCGATCAAGATGAAGGCAGCCATCGTTGTAGAATCTTTCGTTTCCACCCTTTTTTTGTAATTCGATTTTTAAAAAAATATTCTTATTTTACAAAACAGATAGAGTACAACATATTGGCACAGCCATCCCATTACAGGAAAACATATAAAAATAAGAAACAGAAAAAAAACGTCTAGTTTAAGTTTAAATTAACATAAATTAACCAATATTGACCCCACTCGTCTTGCACTTTTCCCTCACTGTTAATTCTTCCGAACATGTGTTCATATGCTGAAATCTTAACTATTTCCTCAGTCCATTCCCTCACAGTGGGATATCTGCTTCCCCTCCCCCCCTCCCCAGTTTTTCAATATAATTCTTGGAGCTGTGATGAGACCCACCTTTAAAATAGTAACTTTGTCATTGTTTACATTAGATATCATTGTCCTGTCACCCAGGAGACAAGGCCATGAGCACAAGACCCGACACAGTCTAGGACCCGACCAATTCCCCAACAAATCAAGAACTCTACATCAAAATGGACGAACCATGGAACACTCCCAAATCATGTGAAAATATGTGCCCACATGATTTTTACATTTCCACCATAAATTATTATCAGCAATCCCCATTTTGTAGAGTCTAGTTGGTGTCCAATAATATCTTTGTACTATCTTATACGGAATAAATTTCCCACTCTCTTCCCTAACATGTCTACCCACATTTGATAAAATATTTGACCACTCATTATCTTCAATATCGCTTCCAAGATCCTTCTGCCATACTGCTTTGAGATGTTACACGGTTCACCCACAAAGTGCTTGAACATTTTATAAAACACTGACGCTTTATGAACTTCCTGTGGAAATGCAAAGTATTAAGTTAAAGGGTTACTTTGTGGGCTACCATTCTTGAATATGTCACTAACGCAATGTCTTAATTGAAAATACTTCCAGAAATTTCCGTTATCTACAAAGATATATTTACTCTGCAAATCCACATACGACATAAAAATCCCATTCTCATAGAGATCACCTCCTGTATTTACACTTTTAATCTCCCATTCTTTCCAGGGCACCATTCTTTTTCCAATGCATATCGCAGGGTTATTCCAGAGCGAGTACAACTGATTTAAATGTGACATTCTCCAAGCTTTGTGAATTGTACTTCACCAACCCCTTCAATGAAGTAGTATAGGATTTAGATTAGTCTTGTTTTCCACATATTCTGAGAGAATGTTAAGGGGAGAATGTGGTGCAGCTAAGCTCTGTTCTATAACTACCCAATGTAAATCACATCAACCCTGTCCCAATATTTAGCCAACTTGGTCATTTCAAAGGATAATATATATGCCCTGACGTCTGGTAGACTGAGCCCACCTATGTCCCTGGACAGAGATATCTTACACGTTTTAATTCAGGGCATCTTCTTATCCCATGGAATATCAAATCTGAAATGTTTAAAGGAAGCATCACAGAAAGATCATGAAACTAAGGTGTTATGACCACTTTAATTACATTGACTTTACCCCAGAGTATCTAGGGGTCAGACTCAGTCAGAATTTGGATGAAATAATTACTTTAAATTATGATCCGTTATTGAGTAGGATTAGAAATAACGGTTTCCACCCTTTAATCGTTGATTACTGGACGCTCTCTCTGGCGAATTGGAAATGAACTCGAAGCTCGCGCCACCTCATGATGTCTCTGCGTCTCGAGGCTGTCCGAGCTGACAGGGAGGATGGGAGGTGTGTGGCAGTGAAAGGGCTCTGCGCATTATTATATATATTTTCATTAACCTTATTATTCTGTTCCAGTAAAAAAAGGATATTTGTACTTTTGAGAAGACCATTGTGGTCTGTGTCCTTCTGGATTACCTTGCGGGATCAATGAAACTTTAGGTGTAATGTGTGTGTCAAAATTCTGGCAGCATATTGCAGCGATTTGTTTCCGGGACTCCCCTGATATTCTCCTGGGCACTGTTCAATATCCTGGATACCCAGGTCCTTTCATAGGCCACGAACGCAGACTGCTTACCACCTTACCCTGCCTGCGTGGTGTTGCTTGGCCCTGAATTAGGGTGGTAAGCAGTGAGTACCTCGTCTCGAATCGTTCGAATCACTCGAAACCGCCACGACGTATATACCTGTCCTGCTGTGCTCACCCAGCATTTTGGGTATGTTACTTCAGATGTGCAAAGTGAATGTCGGAATGTCAGCTTATTGTGCAATCGCTGAGGGGATCTACAGATTGAGTACTGAATGATATGACCTACTAGCAAGTAATTGCACTCGGTGACCACATATTTGGGTATGCAGATGAATCCAGTGCAGTCCTCTGCTGCTGTAACACAACCACGTCAATGCCCGGTGTATTCTGCGAGCAGAGATACGATTCTGTGCGCGGTTGTTCTGACAAATGGGTCTCTGAGTTACTATCGCCGTCCTGTCACCTTAAACCATTCTGACCATTCTTCTCTGACCAACCCCACTAAAGAGGTATTTACGCTTTCAGCACAGCCAGACACCGGTTGTTTCATTTCTGTTTCTCTCGCCATTTTCTGTAATCTTTAAACTAGACTGCTGTGCATGAAAATCGCCGGACGTCAGGCGCTGCTGAGATACTCAAACCACCCACTCTGGCACCAACTATCATTCCAGATGACCATTAGGCTTTCAGCGGTGAAGGTCCTAAAGATAGTAAACACAAAGAACACTGCAGATGCTGTTGTCAAATCAACACGTACAAACAAGCTGGATAAACTCAGCAGGACGGACCGCATGCGTTGAAATGACCAGTCAACGTTTCGGGCGAAGACCCGTCAGGACTGAAAAAGGAGGGGGCAGGGTCCCTATATATGACGAAGGATCTCGATACGAAACGTTGACTGCTCATCTGAACGGATGATGACCGACCCGCTGAGTTCATCCAGCTTGTTTGTAAGTGTTCAAGGTCCTAAAGATCTCTTTTCTCCCCCATTTTGACGTTTGATCTGATCTGACCAAGGACTGATCACCTTGACCATATCTACATGTTTTAATATACTAAGGTGCAGGCACGTGATTGACTACATAGATGCTTACGGAAAAGGACAGGTGCACAAGTGAGTGTAATAAGCGGCCTCTGAATGCATATGTTACCGTGAACATCATTGCCACATAATTTCATTTATTGCGAAAAGAGATATTTCAAGAAGGACGGCAGAACAGTTTTTGATAAACAGGCAGCACAATTAACATTTTAACGAAGGAAATCAAAAACTTGCAGACATCTGCACGCATCCTTTTTAGAACCATCGTACATTATTCACGGTTACCTGCGCGTTCAACGCTGCTTTCCCATGCTAACAAGCATATGAACGGCAGAGAGCGTCGCAATCTTCAGCTGCTCCCTGAATTTGGTTTGGGTCACGCCGTAAATGAAGGTGTTTGTGCAGCAGCTGAAAAACTGAATCACCGCTCCCGCCCGTTGCGCCATGAAAAGCCGAATGGACGTTTCCAGGTCCGTGTAGAGGCACCGCAGGAAAATGAAGACCAGGGTGGTTGTCGCCCAGCAGATGAGGAAACTCGCCGACAGGGTGAAGAGCAGCAGGATGGACTGTCTCCGGCTCTTCGTTTCCGGATCCTGCTCTTTCTCGCCATTTCTCTGTCCCCGGAGGCCCCTGCGAACTCGGCTGGAGGCCAGGATCTGTCTGACGGTCATAATATTGAGGAACAAAATGAGGAAGAAAGGAAGCAGCGGATTTAACATACGGTCCACCCAGTAAAACCACTCAAACCCTGGATCCGGGTAAAACGAGTTCTTGGACGTGCACGTCCACCATTTTCATCTCCAAAGTGGAGTAACAGCCGGTCGATACACGAAGTAATAAGGAACGTTCTTTAAACAGTAAGTCCCGCATATGATGCCAATAACCAAGCTTGCAATTTTTGGAGTGCAGTAATTTGTCTGTATCGTAGACCAGCAAATGGTCACAAAGCGATCGAAAGTGAACGCCACAGTAAGCCACACGGAACAATCTAAAGCCACGTAACAGAAGACGTAGTGGACTAAACAGAACGGAGGGGGAAGCAACAGCCAGTACGCTCGGTACGCATCGACGATCTGGAAGTACCCGACTTCGATGATCACCACCGCAAGATCGGCCACGGCCATCGCCACCAGATACCGAGTGATACTTTTGGTGAGACCACACTTTCCTCGGCTGAGTATCACGATCGCCACTAAGTTAACTGGTGTAAACAAAAAGAAGTGTTCTGGCATCCATAACTTAAACTCAAGCTGCATTTTAAAAGATAATCGTAACACTACAATACATCTTGTCATAGTATGTATAATCTAAATCGCAACAGCTATACGGACTCATATAGGGAAAATGTCGCCATCTGAAATTTCACTACAGACCAGGTTCTAATTAAAATTGTCGGTGTTTAATGTTTGCGTAATGGGAGGCGATCCCGCGCTGTAGTCATAAAGATACCAAATTGTGTGTGAGATTATGAACATCGTAGAAAGACGTAAAATAATTAGCATACGGTGCCGCCACTGCACTCACACAATATTGGAAAACAAAGAAACATGCAAAAAAAGGAAAGAACTCGGTCGGCCAGCATCTGTGAAAACACGTAAAGTGTTGACGTGCCCGGCCAGACCCTTCATCATTGGTTCTCTTCTCCCACCCTGTGATCATGTCCTCTCCAGAATCTCTCATGTTTGCGGTGGCAGCGAACGAGAATGCCCGTGGCACTTGTCGAGCAGCTCGTGATGGTTTACGCCTGAAAACATTCAGCGATAAATCAACTTAAATGCAACTTGCACACACATTCTTCGACGTTCAGCGACGGATGAAGGCATTGCATTCTCCATGTTGCACCCTTTAGAGTGGGGAACTGGAAATGCATCTATTAATGGGTTAAATAGAAGAACAAATGTCGAGCGAGATAAAATATCACGATCCGATCACCATTTAGAACTTGGAAGCCTTACCAGGGACGCCGATGGCTGCAGTAACCGGGTAGCATACTTTCCTTGTTGTATCCATGCTGTATCTGTATTTTGCGTTTGGAATAATTGTTATTGTCCTGAGGTGCAAGAGATATCCAGCATATAACTCCGTAAATTATTCACAAAATTTTAAATCTATAAAAATAAACCCATGAGAAATGAAGCACTGCGATACACAATGAAACCTGACTGATAGATTCCACCGAAATAAAACTTGCGCCCTTCAATTGCAACAATTGTCGGATTTCGGTGCGTCTTATTTGTTCATATTTAAGTGAAGTTAAGAGACTGCAAAGTCGATTTTATATGGCAGATTCGCTTCGCCGCTGATGAAACCGACTTACATACCATTTGGTGTTAATTATCATTGACTCATAGGTAATCCTGCATTGCCAATCTTCATGAACCTGTATCCCCTGTGAAAAAAAAAAACAAAATTCATTCGTGCAAAAAAAAATACTAACGATGATATTCTTGTTCCAATGCTTCAGAAATGTCATAATGGGGGCGTTGGGACTTGACCCAAATGCAGGACACAGACACTGAAGTACCAGGAACAGGACGGGACAAACTAAAAGACGGGACAGGTCGCAGACTAGGCTAGAGAATCAGGACCAGGACGAGGTACTGGGAACAAGAAGCCTGGAATGGACTCCGAGTCCCAGAATGGACAAGGACCCAGAACCTGGATTTTGACTCGGGCTCGGACCCCAAACCAGGCCATGACTTGATGAGGCCTTGGTACTTGGAGCTTGAGGCTTGAGGCTCGAGTTCTTGAGACTTGAGGCTTGAGGCTCAGGGACTTGAGACTTGAGGCTCGGGATCGGTGTCTAGATATTTGAGGCTTGTCTTGATTGGGGTCTTGAGGCTTGTCTTGAGGCTGAGGTTTTGAGGCTTGGCTGGAGGCTGTGGTCTTCAGGCTTGGCTGGAGGCTGTGGTCTTCAGGCTTGGCTTGAGGATTGGATTGAGGCTGTGGTCTTCAGGCTTGGCTGGAGGATTGTGCTCTTTAGGCTTGGCTTGAGGCTGGGGTCTCGAGACAGATTGAGGCTGGGGTCGAGGCTTGGCAGGAGGCTGGGGTCTTGAGGGTTGGATTGAGGCTGGGGACTCGAGGCTTGGATTGAGGCTGGGGTCTTGAGGCTTGGCTTGAGGATTGGATTGAGGCTGTGGTCTTCAGGCTTGGCTTGAGGCTGGGGTCTCGAGACAGATTGCTGGGGTCTTCAGGCTTGGCTGGAGGATTGTGGTCTTCAGGCTTGGCTTGAGGCTGGGGTCTCGAGACAGATTGAGGCTGGGGTCTTGAGGCTTGGATTGAGACTGGGGACTCGAGGCTACGATTGAGGCTGGGGTCTTGAGGCTTGGATTGAGGTTAGTGTCTTGAGGCTTGGTTTGAGGCTGGGGTCTTGAGGCTTGGATTGAGGCTGGGGTCTTGAGGCTTGGTTTGAGGCTGGGGTCTTGAGGCTTGGATTGAGGCTGGGGTCTTGAGGCTTGGATTGAGGCTGGGGTCTTGAGGCTTGGATTGAGACTGGAGACTCGAGGCTTGGATTGAGGCTGGGGTCTTGAGGCTTGGATTGAAGCTGGGGTCTTGAGGCTTGGATTGAGGCTGGGGTCCAGGAGCTCGAGGCTTGAGGCTTGGGTTCTTGGAGCTCGAGGCTTGAGACTTGGGTTTTTGGGGCTTGAATAACTCGGAGGCTGGAGCTTGGAGGCAGACTAGGAACTGTACATCAACACAGAGCCGGGACTTACCCTTCGACAAGCCGGGACTCAACTTTCACTCAAGGTGGGGCAGTACCGTTCGTCGGGTAACGGCAGAACGGCCTGATTTACCCAACGGAGGCAAAGACAAGACAAGACAGATTCCCCCGCAGTGCAACGGCAGAACGGCCTGACAGACAGTTCCAACTCTGCATCGGGGCTGCTCCGAGTCGCAGTCACGGCCGGCAACCCAGGCTGGCTACGGAGACAACCGAATCCCTACCTAGCTCGGAGTGGCTGACGGCAACCCAGCTGGCCCGGGAAACGGCCGAATCCATACCGCAATGACAGCTCCGACTACTGCTCCAAGAAGCAATGGTTCTCCAACACGGCCTAAAATAGCAAATGGCCGTTTTATCCTTTCACCGGCCTGTTGCTCACAGGGAAACTTGACAAGACGCCCCAATCCCAGGGCCACTTATATTCCCAGCCCCCAAGATGAGCATCAGTTGCTTAAGTCCAATAGAAACAAGGGACAGTCGGAGGACCCGGAGTCCGGATCGTGAACCGGAATGCGGATTTTGGAACGGTCCATGACAAGAAATTAGTTCTCCGTTCATGTAGGTGTCCTGACAAGCCTATTTTTATAATATGACAATACATATAGTGGTGTTCCTCGGGAATCAGTATGAGAAAAATTTATTTTCATAATTTTTGTCAACGATTTAGATCGTTGAATTGATGGCATTCATTCAGAGTTTACAGATCATAAGAAAATAGGTGGAGGGGTTGATAGTGCTGAGGAAGCAATGCAATTGCAGCAGGAATTGGACAAATTGGAAGAATGGGTCAAAATAAAGCAGATGAAATACATTAAAATTGTATGATTTAAGTCAGCTGCTGCTTGCATCAAAGGATATTTGTGTTCACCAGCGGAGAATAGTGTGAAGAGATCCACAGGCACGATGCCTGTAATATTGGATTATTCATTTGTAAAACCTATGGAATTTTCTAGCTCTCTAATAATCACACCGAGTTTAAAGGCAGGCATCAGAACTGTTCTGCCCAATTCGGCAACAACATACTTCAATATTTCTGCAGTTTCTCAGCAACGTGAGGGAAAGGATTGACGGAACGATTCTAAAGTCGAGGGATTTAAGCAACAGCATCATCCATTATCAAAGACAACCACCATCGAGGCCACTTTCTAATCTCGCTGCTGCCATCGCGAAGGTAATACAGGATACTTTGCTCACGTACTTGCTCGGTCCGACATCAGACCCCTGAAAAAGCATGGATAACTTCACTGAACTCAAGACTGAGTTCAGTCCGCCAAAATATCAAAACAACTTCTAGCACTCTCTGTCCGAGGTTCTGTACATCCCTCGATCTATCTAAATGGTCACAAGACCATAAGACTTAAGAGCAGAGTTAGACCATTCCTCTCATCCATTCGGCTTCGCCATTCCACCTCGACTGATCCGGAATCCCAGTTCAACCCAGTACATCTCCCTTCTCGCCACGTTCGTTGATGCCCTGATCAAACAGGGAACGGTCAGCTTCCAGCTTAAATGCACCCACGTACTTGACCTCAGCCGCAGTCTGTGGCAGAGCAGTCCGCAGTCTGTTCTCTGGCTTTAAAAAAAAACAGAAACATCCGCCCCTCTAACCTACAAGGACGCCACTAAATTTTGAGGCTGTGTCATCTGGTTCTGGCTACCCCACCAGAGGAAACACTCTTTCCACATCTACCCTGTCTAGTCTTTTCAACTTTCGGTAAGTTTCAATGATATCCCCACAAATTCGTCTAAACACAAGTGAGTAGAGGGCCAAACCTGTCACACGCCCCAGAAATGTTAACCTTTATATTCCCGGAACCAACCTCGGGAACCACCTTTGGACTTTTTCCAATTGCAATACATCCTTTCCTGCGATAGGTGGCCCAGAGCTGTTGACACTGGCCTGACGAGTACCTTATAAAGTCTCAGCAATATGTTTGGCTTTTATATTCTATTTCACTTGAAATAAATGTCAACATTACAATTCATTTCTCTACCACAGACTCAACCTCAGCAAATTAATCTTGTGGGAAACTTGCACCCCTCAGTCCCACCGCACCTCTGATGACTGAAACTTCTCCCCATTTGGATAATCATCCAGGCTATTGTTCTTTTTACAAAAATGTGCCATCATGTATTTGTCAACTCTGAATTCCTTCTGTCATTTGTGGCTCATTCTTCCTATTTGTCGAAGTCCAGCTGTAATCGCATTGCTTCCTCATCACTACTTACCCCTCCATCTATCTCCTTATCACCTGCAAACTTTGCCAAAATGCCATCAATTCCACTATCTGAGTTATCGAGGAGCAAAAGTTTTATTCCGCGATGCGTTCATTTACTCCTCGCAAGAATATTCAACATTCTACGTCACCTTTTTCTCAAGATGTAATTCCATTTCTTACCAACAGAGACGCACCGCAGCCACTGCCTTCCTGACGGTCCTTTCGATACAAAGTACTTCCTTTAATCTTAAACTCCTAACTATGGCTTTCTTTCAGACACCACTCGGTGATGCCCAGATGCTGACCAATCTCTAACTACGGAACGAGTTTGTCAACTTTGTTCAGAATGCTCCGCGCAATTCAGTCCTGCTTTATTCGACCTTTAGAAATTTGCACTTCTGCTGCAATTTCACTTCTTGCTCGGTCTGCATTTATAACCATATAACCATATAGCAATTACAACACGGAAACAGGCCATCTCGGCCCTTCTAGCTCGTGCCGAACGTTTATTCTCACCTAACCCCACCGACCTGCACTCAATCTATAACACTCCATTCCTTTCTTGTCTATATACCTATCCAATTTGACTTAAAATGACAATATCGAACCTGCCTCTACCACTTCTACTGGAAGCTCGTTCCACACAGCGACCACTCTCCGAGTAAAGAAGTTCCCTCTCGTGTTATCCCTAAACTTCCCCCCCAACACTCAATTTATGTCCTCTTGTTTGAATCTCCCATATTCTCAATGGAAAAAGTCTATCCACGTCAACTGTGTGTCTCCCCCTCCTAAGTTTAAATACCTCTATCAAGTACCACCACCCCCTGCCAACCCTCTACGCTCCAAAGAATAAAAATCTAACTTGTTCAGCCTTTCTCTGTAACTTTGGTGCTGAAACCCAGGTAACTCTCTGATTTGAACCCAATCATTGGCTTTTCATTCCTTACATTCATCAGCTGCCTCTAAGCCTGGTAGCACATCTTCAGCTCAATCATCCTCGTTCAAATACCACTGCCATATTCGTTTAAAGTACTACCAACAGCTTTAGTAAACCTTCCCATAGGATGCTGCCTGGTTTAGAGAGTATGCATTATGATCAGAGATTAAGGGAGCTAGGGCTTCAATCTTTGGAGAGAAGGGGGATGAGGGGAGACATGATAGAGGTATGCAAGCTATTAAGAGGAATAGATAGAGTGGACAGCCAGCGCCTCTTTCCCAGTGACCCAGTACTCAATACGAGAGGAGGACATGACGTTAAGGTAAGCGGTGGGAAGTTCAAGGCGGATATTAGTGGAAGTTATATTTTTCACTCAGAGAGTGGTTGGTGCGTGGGATGCACTGCCTGAGTCAGTGGTGAAGGCAGACACACAAGTGAAATTTAAGTGACTACTAGACAGGTATATGAAGGAATTTCAGGTCCTTTTTGAACAGGTACCACTGTGGCATTAGAGACGGTAATTACGAAGCAATCTGAATGCCTTCCCCCTGCTCCCAAAGTTCATCATTTATCTTTCTATTCCTACCCTCTCTGTTCCGTGGCAGACGCAGTAATCCCGAAATTTGCTCGACTTGATGTCCTGCTTTTCAGCTTTTTTCCTAACTCACAATATTCTTCCGTTCAGGTCCTCCTCCCTCTTGGTTACTATGCCGTTGGCATGACTTCTGGCTGCTCCATTTTCCAGATCTTGTGGACTCACCGAAAAAAGATCTCAGCACCTGGAAACCATCCGTATTTCCTATTTGAGTCGACAGATATGCCCAAATGTCACCCTAACTATGGAGTCCCTATAACTGCTGCTATGATTTTATGTTCTTATCCTTCTGAGCAACATGGCCAGGCTGAATGCTGGGGGCACAGTGGCTGTTATTTCCCCAGGGTAGGACATTCCCCCCCCCAACAATAATCAAAATGACACACCCCCTATTCTCTCCCACGATAACCGCTTCGCAGGGCGGTACCTCACTTTTATGGAAACCAGCATGACCGTCCAAAATATTTGCCGACGTGCGGGAACGCCCCAGTTGCGTCTGCACAGTTTTCCTTTCAACTAGTACTCCGAGTAATCTATCTATCTATCTATCTATCTATCTATCTATCTATCTATCTATCTATCTATCTATCTATCTATCTATCTATCTATCTATCTATCTATCTATCTATCTATCTATCTATCCATCTATCTGTATATTTGTCTGTTTGCTAAATATTTATCAGTCTATCTATCTGTGTCTGTCTTTATTTAATTATTCACTGCCTTCATTAATTAGGCGTTGTTTTTTTTTGGAGTTTGGTTTTGCTTGTGACTCTTCGTTTGTGCATATCTCTTTACGTAGTGCATTGTATTTCTTTGTTCTGCCGTGAATGTCCGGATGGTAACGAACATCAGTATAGTATATTACGAAACATAATTTATTTGACATTATTTTATTGTTTAAACTTTGAACTTCGAAAATAGAAAAGGAGAGTTTATCTGAGACTTGTCGCGATGACTTTTTGTCTCTACCAGTTGATGTACCATACAGAGAGCTGATTCAGAGATATGGAGGAAGAGATTGTATTCCTGGTGCCAGATGGTGGTCAGTCTAAATAGCTCTGTATTGTATACCTTTAAATGGTGTGGGACATGATGTCATTAGTAATTCTGCTGCCTTAAATAAATCTCTACAAAGAAAGTGCAATTCCACAACGCCAGGAAATTCCAACAGAACATTGCTGTTCAATCAGTTCTTTTCCAATTTTCTGTCAAATTGTGGTCCTTTATTACCTGCGTTTATGTGTAAATGTCCGTTAATCAAATCAAATATTTGTGCTGAAGAAGGCCTGACAGCAAGATGAAATCTGAAAGTGTCTGTGGCACACATTATATGATGGCATTTACCGGTTCGGCGCTGCGTCGCCAATCTGTTCCAATTTGCAGCACAGAATGGGGGGCATGCCGGACTGTTTTAATGTGTTCCTTGTCGTTTCCGCCAAGATCCCAGACATGATTTTTGTTGCGGTTATTTTATTTAGATATTTTGTTCACAGTATCATGGTTTTCCGGCTCAACGTGCCCGCACGCCTACTTACAACCAAATGACCAATTAAACTACTAACTTGCCCGTCTTTGGAATCTGGCAGCAAACTGTATCACCCTTGGTCGCGGAGAGACCGTACAAACTTCTTCAGCGAGAAGAGGAAATTGAAGCAGGATCGCTGGCGCTATGTTTGTATCACGCTAACGTCAACATGTCATTTTTATTAAAAACAAAGCTTTTTTTAACAAGGAAGCAGCAGTCTGATAAACTTTTCTTGCTGAGTATCCGGTGCATTACAGTTGTTATGCGCCACCGGCGGAGAAGGTGTCTGGCAGAGAAATGGTAATTCCAAGTGGAGACGAGGAACTCGATTTTGAGCATCTGCACCCCGTCCACCATCGCCATAGAGACTCCTCAATTGCTACTCATATAGAATTCCTTCCCAATTGATACAATGACACTATAAGGAACAGAGCAAATGGAAACCAGAGGAACAGCAGTTCCAGTTCAACCTTTGTAGTTTACAGCCCGCGGAAACTAACGTCAAATTCTTCAATTTTAGATAATCTGCTCCCATACCCTTGGTTATCAAACCGAATTCATCTACTTGACACCCACAAACTAAGTTTCACATCACTCAGCGACTCAACCAGAACATTAACCATGCTCTTCTCCCACTGTCCTCTCCGCCTGACGCGTCCTCCTACTTTCCCAGCATCCCTCATTTGTTTTCACTGATCCGCCATCCTTCTTTGTCAAATTCCCAATATCTCCAGCATGGCTTTGACTCCCTCTTTCGCTATCTCTGCTCTTCAGTGTTGAACGAGTGATAGCTGACTCGTGTGTGTGTGTGTGTGTGTGTGTGTGTGTGTGTGTGTGTGTGTGTGTGTGTGTGTGTGTGTGTGTGTGTGAGTGTGTGTGTTTGTGTGAGTGGTGTGTGGACAGAGAGAGAGAGAGAGAGAGAGAGAGAGAGAGACTGTGGCATGTTGATGTTGTAAGGTGCGAAGAAAGCGAACCAAAATGCAGGACACCGACACGTTGGTAACATTAACAGAAGTTCGTTTATTAGTAGTTGCAAGGAAGGTCTGGAAGCGAGGATGAGCCTCTGGCGTTTAGTGGCGGGACTTAGGCAGAACAGGGATGTGGAAGATGGTGTGAGCGCGGCCGAGAAAGCACAGACGGCGGAGTGTCCTACTCCTATTAACACAGGGGGAAATTGACACAGGCAACCGGCGCTTAAAACTGAACTTTGAATTGAACTTTGAGGATAGAACAGGCAGCGGTTGAGAGACAGCGTAAACACAGGCAAACAGCCCGGGTGGACAGAGGAGCAGTCGGTAGGCCAAACCCTTCTTGACATGGAACATTTACGTAAATGTCAATTACGTTAATTGCAAATTAACGTAAAATGTAAAAGTAAGTGGCTGGCAATCCTTATTTCGACACAGAATAGCGCAGACAAACAGTAGGCATTTCGTGTTCTGACACGGAGTAGAACATGAAGCGTCAAGCGGCCGGCAATCCGTTAACTGGACACGAAGAGACAGAATTCCCGAAGCAACCCCAGGTACAGAAGCAACTTAGAATCCACCCTTCTCGCCCCCGTTTTTGTGGAGAAGCTCTGTGTTATGTTATCGAGGGATGAACTTGTACTTATAGAAAGACTTCAACACTATGGCAGACAGCTTGAACACAACGCAACCGCGATAACATACCTGTCAGTTCAACACAGGGTTGGGTATTCGGGAAGTGTGGTGACAAGTGATGAGTTACTGGGATGTTCAAAGGCTCACAGATTCATTTGCTATCAAAGGGTGCATCCATACAAAATCAGAGAAACGCCTAAACAGCCACGAACCGAGAGGGACCACGAAAGTAGTTCAGTGAGAAAGTTGAAATGCACCTCCTGCACAGAGAAAGAAAGGTATCTCGATCCTCCACTTCCGAACCCCTCTTCCCCCCTCACAAAATTTCCATTCCCGAACCCTTCCCCACGCACAGAAATTTGTCTGACAGAATGTAACGAGAGCATCAATTACCAAAACTCTTCCTGTACTAAACGCAAAGGAATGGGCAAGAATAACCCAGAAAATACAAAAAAAGTTAAGTCCACAGTTCCTAAACGCAATAGTCCAATCCCCGATGTGTCAATGCTCCTCAACGCTTTCATTGGTGATTCCTGCCGCCGGCCAAATTGAACCGAATGACGACCCGCGCCGCGTCTCCATGGTTCGCCGCCTCGAGGACGTCCGATTACAGGATGAGAAGGAGGTGTGCGGCACTGAGAGTGCTCCGCGGAGATTTGTCAAATTATAATAAAACATATTATGTCCCGGATGCCTAGGTTCTTTCACAGGCTACGTAAGCAGACTGTTTGCCGCCTCACTCCTCTGCCGTGGTGCCGCTGGGCCCTGGAATTGGGCGGCAAAACGTGAATGCTTCGGCCCGAATCGTTCGCTCCTTATTGCTCAGGACGGAGATACCTGCCCTGCTGTGCTCGCCGAGCATTTTGTGTGTGTCTCATTCTGTGGTATACAGATGACTTCCAGTGCCGCCCTCTGCTGCTGTAATAACACGTGATTTTTTTTTTACACTTTCAGAACCGCATTTAACTGGATGCTTTATTTCTGTTTCTCTCATCATTATCTGTAATCTCTAAATTAGACTGCTGTGCGTGGGACATTTGCGGACGTCAGGCGCTGCGGCGATACCCAAACCACCCACTCTATCTCCAACAGTCATTCCAGGTCACCATTCGACTTCCATCAGTAAAGGTTCAAAGATCTTTTATCTTCCGCATTCTAACGATTGATCCGATCTGAGCAAGAACTGATCCCCTCCTCCATGTCTGCCTGCTGTAACATATTCAGGTGCTGACACGTGATTGACTGTATAGATGCTCACGGAAAGGAGCAGGTGTACGTGAACTTAATAAGCGGCCAGTGAGTGCATTTTGTACAGTGAACAGCATAGATAAGCAATTTGATTTATCCCGGAAAGAGTTATCTCAGGAAGGAACGGCATAGCAATTCTGCACAAAACAGGCAGCACAAAACAAACAAACAAACAAACATTTTAATAAACGACAATTAAAAACGTGCGTACAAATGCGGGCGCATCCTTTCTTGAACAACCTTAATTCATCACGGTCAACTGCGCGTTAAACACTGCCTCCCCATGCTCACAATCATATGCACTGGATAGAGCGCCGCAATCTTCAGCTGCTCCCTGAATTTGGTCTGGGTCACGCCGTATATGAAGGTGTTTGTGCAGCAGCTGAAAAGCTGAATCACAGCTCCAGCCCGTTGCGCCATGAAAAGCCGAATGGACGTTTCCAGGTCCGTGTAGAGGCACCGCAGCAAAATGAAGACAAGCGTGGTTGTCGCCCAGCAGATGAGGAAACTCGCCGACAGGGTGAAGAGCAGAACGATGGACTGTCTCCGGCTCTTCATCTCCGGATCCTGCTGCTTCTCGCCAGTTCTCTGTCCCCGGAGACCCCTGCGGACTCGGCTGGAGGCCAGGATCCGTCTGACGGTCAGGATGTTGAGGAATAAAATGAGGAAGAAAGGGAGCAGCGGATTTAACAGGCGGTCCACCCAATAAAACCACTCAAAGCCAGGAACCACGTGAAGCAATCCCTTGGACAAGCAGGTCCACCATTTCCCATTCCAAATATTAATTCCAGGCTCCCGATGCAGGAAGTAATAAGGAACGTTCTTGAAACAGAACACGACGCATATGATGCCAATAACCCATCCGGCAATTCTTGGATTACAATACTTTTCCTGAATCTTAGACCAGCAAATGGCCACAAAGCGATCGAAAGTGAACGCTACAGTCAGCCACACGGAACAATCTAAAGACACGTAACACAAGACGTAGTGGACTAAACAGAACGGAGGGGGAAGCAACAGCCAGTACGCTCGGTACGCATCGACGATCTGGAAGTACCCGACTTCGATAATCACCACCGCAAGATCGGCCACGGCCATCGCCACCAGATACCGAGTGATACCTTTGGAGAGACCACACTTTCCTCGGCTGAGTATCACTATCGCCACTATGTTAACTGTCGAAAAGAAAAATAATAATAATAAGAGTTCTGACATGCATAACATACAATCAAACTGCACTTCTAACACTACAATACAACATGCCATAATATTTACAATCTAAATCGCCATCGTTATACAGACACATAGAGGAAAATGTCGCCGTTTGAAATTGCACTTCAGACCAGGTCTTGTCTAAAATTGTTCGTGTGGAATGTTTGTGGAATGAGGGGAACAAGGTCCGACCTTCAAAGTTCACCTTCCAGGGTAATTCAGAAAAACACGCTGGAGGAACCCAGCAGGCCAGGAATCACTTGCGGAATGGACTAAACTGTCGATGGCTTTGCATGAGGAAACCCATCAACTTCACCCGTCTACCTTATGAAGGACTACACAAGCACGAGCTGAGATGACTCTGAACTGATTCTTCAGTTCAGAAATAAAACTGAAGAAATAAAAACATCAATAAACGGCGTCTTATCAGCCACATCATTTAAATTTCGCTAATGCACTGCACGAGACAAATTTCGATTTGGATATAATGCAGAAATTAATGCTGCTCAGCGAGTGAACTTGGAGCTCCCGAACTACGATCCACGGTTAATAGTAGGGGTCTATGGCATCCAAAAGGGGCGCGATCCCCTGGTGTGATCGTAAAGATACCTAACTGTGAGAGCGGTAATGGACGAAGCAGTTCCAACAATCGTTGTCAGCAGTAAGAGAATAGACTGTATTAAGTTACTGAGTGAATTTCGAAAGCGTTAAAACATCGTGGAAAGACGTAAAATAATTAGCATAAGATGCCGCCACTACACTCAGACAATAGTGGAAACCAGAGTAACGCGGAAATAAGACTGGAAGAACTCGATCAGGTTGACGTGTCCGACCTTCATCATTGGTTCTCTGCTCCCATCCTGCTGTTATGTTTCATCCACCCATTCTTTCTCGGTCTGATGAAATGTCTTGGCTTGGGAGTTCTCCCCAACCTGGTGTTGGCGGACTTACCCGTTAATGGTAGGGGTACATGACATAAAAAATAAAAGTTTGTGAAAACCTGCCATATTTGCCTGACCTGCTGAGCTCCTCGGTCATTTTATGTGTGTGTTATTCTCGCTCACTAGCGTTTGCAGAATCTCTTGTATTTGCGGTGACAACAAACGAGAATGTCCATGCCAATCATCGAACAGCTTGCGATGGTTTAAGCCGTGAATCATGTTGCGATAAATCAACGTAAATGCGACCTGCACACACCATTCTGCGACGTTCAGCGACGGCTAAAAGCATTTCATTCTGCATATTATGAAGTTCAATGTTTACAGCACACTTAACAGTGGGGATCAAGAAATGCATGTATTAATGGATTAAATAGGACAAATGTCGAGTAAGATACAATGTCACTGACCGATCAGCACTTAGAACTTATAACCCTTACCAGGGACGCCGATGGCTGCAATAACCGGGTAGCATATTTTCCTTGCAGTATCCATGCTGTATCTGTATTTTGCGTTTGGAATAATTATTATCCAGAGGTGCAAGCGATATCCAGCATATAACTCTGTAAATTAGTCACAAAATTTTGAATCTATAAAAATAAACCCACGAGAAATGAAGCACGAAGATAAAAAAAATGAAAAGAGACTGACGAGTCTCACGGAAATAAAACGTGCGATCGTCAATTACACCACTTCTGCGATTTAGGTGCGCCTTTCTGTTTCTTCAGCAAGTGAAGCGAATGACTGGCAAATCGATCTTATATAGCAGATGTTTCGCCGATGATGAAACCAACTTGCATACCATTTGGTGTTAATCATCATTACCTCACAAGGAACCCAGCATCGTCTGCCTTGCGGGACCTGGATCCCCAGTGCAAAAAGCAAAATCTTTTGTGCAAAAATAAAACAGTTATTACACCAACGATGGCGTTATCGCTCCAATGCTTCAGAACTTAAGTCTCCATTCAAGTAGAAGTAGCCGCAAGCCAATTCTCATACATCTGGTGGTGTTCCTCAGGGATCAGTATTAGTAAAGTTTATTTTCATACTGTTTGTCAATGATTTAGATAGTGGAATTGATGGCATTCTGGAGAAGTTTACAGATGATGTAAAAATAGGTGGAGGGGTTGATAATGCTGAGGAAGCAACGTGATTGCAGCAGGAATTGGACACATTGGAAGAATCGATCAGAAAGAGGCAGATGGAATACATTACTGGGAAATGCATGATTTAATTCAACTGCTACTTTTATCTCCGGATATCAGTGTTCACCAAAGGTGAACAGTGTGAAGAGATCCACAGGTGCTATGCTCGAAACATTGGATTATTATTATTATTATTATTATTATTATTATTATTATTATTATTATTATTATTATTATTCATTAGTAACATCAATGGAAATCTGTTACTCATCAATAAGCTTCCAGCAGTCTGCACCCGAGGGTCTGCATATCTCTCTTCACTGATTGTACTGAATGTCTTTGTTCTGCTCTGAACACCCGCACGGAAATGAATTTCAGCATAGTGTTTTATGACACATAATTATTGAGACGATATCTTATTCTTTAAGCATTGAAATTCTTAAATACAAATGGTGAGTTTATCTCGGAATTTGACCCCGCCTTTTGACCTCGGAATTTGACCTCGACGAGTTGCGGTATTGTACTGAGAGATGTTTAAGGGATCTGGAGGAAGAGATCTTGTGCCTTGTGTCAGGTGGAGATTGGCTAACTCCCTCTGTAATGGATACCGTTAATTGGTGTGGGAACATGATTGCATTAGTTATTGTGCTGCCTTAAATAAAGCTCTACAAAGGAAGTGCAATTCCACAAGGCATTCCAACAGAACATCCCTGGTGCAGTTTTCTGTCGAATATTGGTCATTTACTACCTGCGACTGCTAGGAAGTGTCCATTAATCTCATGCTAATGTTTCTGCAGAAGAAGGTTGGGATTAAGGTGAAATTTGAAACAGGCTGTGCTGCACATTATGTGATGGCATTTACTGGATCTGAGCTGCGCCACCAATCTGTTTGACTGGACATCATAGGGCGGTGGGATACTTACTGTTAAGTATGTGTTCTATGTCGTTTACTTCAAGGCCCCAATCATGTGTTTTTATTGCTTATATTTGAAGTAAATAGTTTGATCAGAGTAACATACCCTTCCGGCACAAAGAGCCCGCTCCTCCCAATTACAACCTTAAGACCTATTAACCTACTAACTTGTCCGCCTTTAACATCTTGGCAGGAAATTGTACACCCGTGGTCGCGCAGAGAGCAGGGGGCATTGAAGCGGGACCGCTTGAGCTTTGAAGATGTTACACTAACCACAACTCTGCCGTGTCCTTTCATTGAAAAGAAAACATCATTAACAAAGAAGCACCAATTTGAGTAACTGTTTTTTCTACGTCCTGGGTGCACTTCAGTTGACACAGGCTGAGAGGCTTTCTGGGAGAACCATGAACACCGAGTCAGCCGGACATAATCAGAACCCTGGAAGAGAGAAATGCTGACAAACTGCACGGAGACAGCAGTCGCACAGTTTCTGGACTTGGGAATGGAATCGTGGTATCATTTCATTTCATTTTCATTCTTTTATTATTAATTTTCCAACAGAGAAAGAAATACAAATCAGAGGAGAAGTGAATTCTATGGGATAAGAAAAGCCAGAAAGACACACGTTAATATCATAATACTCTCAAAAAACCGAAATTCACTCCATACTATTCTAAGTGTTTCCACGACTCTCATGTCTGCAGATTTACCTGAAGTGACGTCCGCTGGGAGCGTTTCGTCATCAATATTTGTATCGTAAGTAGATAAATCGAATAAAACATCTTGGTCGACATCCGGATTTTCACTGGATGACCCAAATGAAGAACATGTAGTTTATTTTAAGTCCGTTTGTTCAACAGAAATGCTAAAATCGCATTTTGGTTGACAAATGGATTCCATTGGATTCTGGAATAATTGCGATTGACTGAAGAATGAAGAATGAAGAATGGAAGCGTGATCGTTCAGGAGCGCCAACATTGGAATCCATCCAGTGGTCAGTCAGTTGTCTTAACACAGGTGGAAAAATTGCACCTCTCTTCTTGAAGACTTTAGTCATATTCGTGGTAATGAAGTTTGCAGGATGTGACCACAAAAGCTATAAATGCATATAGGACTTATTTTTTTTTGTAGAATTAAATTGAGAGCTATGCAGGTCTTGAGATTCATCCATGGTTGTTACTTCCAACGGTCTTTTCAATGTGACTGGTGTTTTGGATTAAAGGCACAAAAGTCATCATTTGAGGTTTAAAATTCTGCTCGCCTATCCTAACTTTTCTCGCCTTGATACAACAGCAAGTCTTTGCACATAATGGGTTACCATGAAGGACACATTACGTAAAGTTGAAGGAGTCTCTTCGTTGCCAAGACGGAAGTAGAGGGATACCTCCCACCCGTTACAGAGAGGCAGAGGCTGAACCGATTGTGGAAAAACTGGAAATTATATTTTAGTTTTGGGGTTTCATGATTTGGAATTCAACTGCTATTACACATCCCGTCACCTGACAATCCTCTGTCCGAAGAACGTGCTTCGGATTCTGTTTTGGATGCGATCGAACTCCTTTGCAGATTGCTGTTGTATCTCCCTGCTGTACAGGAAAGGTAGAACACTCCAGGCTTCAACCAGAGAGTGAGATAAGGCAGTTTATCATGTCCAATAGGAAAACCTGTGTGGTATTAAACCAACACGTTTTGTCTGTCATCAAGGAAATAACATTGATTAGAAGATGTGTCTGTTAAAAAAAAGATAAGCGGGGAGCAGTAGTTGTAATCAATACCCATTCGAAGACGTTTCATAAAGGACAGGGAGGGAGGCAAAAGATGTGGGGGCATGTCACTGATGATCAGTGTTAGTGTCACGGCTGCAGACGGCCGTCGTGGAGGGTTTGTCTACGGAACTTCGGTCGATGGAGATTAGTAACAGGAATAGGTCAATAACTTTACTGGGTGTTTTATTATAAGCCGGCCAATATTAACAGAGATATCGAGAGAGCAGATAAGGAAACAGATCCCTGAATTGTGTAATAATATCAGAGTTGTCGTGATGGGGGAATTTAATATCCCATGTATAGACTGTCATCTCCCTCGAGCAAGGGGTTTAGATGCGGTGGAGTTTGTTATGTGTGTGCTCAGGAACATTTCTTGACACAATACGCAGATAGGCCTACAAGAGGAGAGGCTGTACTTGGTTCAGTATTGGGAAATGAACCTGGTCAGCTGACAGATCTCCCAGTGAGAGAACATTTTGCAGATAGTGATCACAATTCTATTTCCTTTACCATAGCATTGGAGTGGGAATGGAGCAGACAAGTTATAAACGCGTTTAATTAGAGTAAGAGCAATTATGAGGCTATCAAGCAGGGAATTGGAATCTTATTTTGGATAAATATGTTCTCAAGGAAACGTACGGAAGAAATGCGGCAAATTTTCTGGGACTATTTGTGTGCAGTTCTGCACAGGTGGATTACAATGAGACAGGGAATTTATGGTAGAGCCACGAATCGTGATGTACCAAGGCTGTAATAAATCTGGTGGAGAAGAAATGAAATCTTACAGAAGTTTCAGAGAGCTAGGAAATGTTAGAAATCTAGAAGATTATAAGGCGAACAGGAATGAGCTTAAGAAGGAAATTAGGGGAGCTAGAAGGGGCATGAGAGGACTTTGGCGGGCAGGATTAAGGAAAACCCCAAAACCTTCTACAAGTATGTGAAGAGCAGGAGGATAACACGTGTATGAATAGGAGCTATCAAATGTGACAGTGGGAAAGTGTGTATGTAATCGGTGGAAATAGCAGAGGTAATGAATACTTCAGTATTCACTGTGGGAATGGCTCTTGGAGATAATACTGTCAACTTGCAGCATATTGAAAAGCTGGAGCATGTAGATATTAAGAATGAGGATGTGCTGGAGTCTTTGGAAAATTGGATATGTCGCCGGGTGAGAGGTACAAAAGGCTACTGTGGGAGGCGAATGAGGAGATTGCTAAGCCTCTGGCGATTACCTTTGCATCATCAATAGGGACGGGAGAAGTTCCAGAGGATTAGCGGGTTGCCACTGTTGTTCTTTTATTCAAGAAAGGGAGTAGAGATTGACCAGGACATTACAGACCAGTGAGTCTTACGTCGGTGATTGGTAAGTTGATGGCGAAGATCCTGAGAGGCAGCATTTATCAACATTTGGAGAGGTATAATATGATTAGGAATAGTCGGCACGGCTTTGTCAAGGGCAGATCTTGACGTACGAGCCTGATTGAATTTTTTGAAGATGTGAATAAACATATTGATGAAGGAAGAGAAGTCAATGTATTCTACATGGATTACAGCAAGGTATTTTATATGGTAGCCCATAAAAGGCTTATGGAGAAAGTACGGAGGCATGGGATCCAAGGGGACATTGCCTTGTGGATCGAGAACTGGCTTGCCCACAGAAGGCAAAGTGTCGTTGAAGACGGATCATGGTCTGCATGGAGGTCGGTCAGAAGTGGAATCCCTCAGGGATGACTTCCGGGACACTTAATCCTTCGGATTTTTATAAATGACCTGGATGAAGAAGTAGAGGGATGTGTTAGCAGGTCTGCTGCTGGCACTAAGGTTGGATGTATGGTGGATAGTGAGGAGGGCTGTAAGAGTTTACAGCGGGACATTGAAAGGATGAAAAACTGGGCTGTGAAGTGGCAGATGGAGTTTAAACCAGATAAATGTAATGTGGTTCATTTTGGTAGGTCAAATATGATGGCAGAATATAGTATTAAAGGTAAATCTCTTGGCAGTGTGGAGAATCAGAGAGATCTTGGGGTCCGAATCCATCGGACGCTCAAAGCAGCTGTGCAGTTTGACTCTGCGGTTAAGATGGCGTAAGGTGGATTGGCCTTCAGGAATTGAATTTAGCAGCCGAGAGGTAATGTTGCAGAGGAGGTTCACCCGAATGATGGAGTTTGTTTCTAAACTTCCGGGATTCTCGTACTAGCGCGCATAGACTCAGAATAAAAGGGTTTTCTTTGAAACTAGAGGTGAGGAGGAATTTCCTTCGCCAGAGGGAGAGGAAATTATGGAATTGCTTCCAACGGACAGTTGGGGAGAGCACGACATTTGGTATGTTTAATAGGAGGTTGACGATTTCATGATTAGTGAGGACATGAAAGATGATCCAAAGTAGGCAGGAGAATGCGATTGAGAGGGAAGTAGAATGACGGAACAAACTCGATGTAAATTTACAATGCAGTAGAGGTGGAACTGACAAACGTTTACTGATTTCATGTATTCTCCAGGTACGCTTCTGGCAAAGGAATTTAAAGTTGATTGTATTTCGGAATTGAACTCTAGGTGTCATAAGACTGATAAACAACAGACGTTCCCGTCAATTGATTGACGTCAGTTCTTGGAATCACGCCGGTGCAACCAGGAATTTACGGATCACAATCAAATATTTGTTACTTATGTCACCCCCGGGGAAGGTTTCACCGCTAATGTAATGATTCTGTGGCAGCAGTGTTTGGGTTCTGACTGGAGACAACGGGGGCTTTGGAATCTGCGCCGTCCAATGGAGGGCGTGTTTTTGTCTTGTGTGCCTGACAGCGAGTTGCTCTAGGGCTTTTGTTCAGCGGAAGATGGAGAGTGAAGATGCCAGAACGGAGAGGCTGAGGACTACAGGACGGAGTGGACTTGGAATGGGGCCGGGAGTCGACCATGCCCGGGGGGAATCGATGGAGGACTAATGGACGGGAATCCGTGATCTCCAACGTGCACATTAGACAGCTGCATCAACATAGACCCTTATTGTCTGTTTTACTTCACGAGTCCTCTAGTTAAATTAAGAATTCCAAAGATAAATCGTTTAATTGTATACTGTCTGATATTTCCTGGTACTGATTTATCACAGGGTGATACATCACGCAGCAGCGACAGAAACGAGATTTCACATGTTCGAGACTGTGTTCCCGAGATGAACGCGGCCGGACGAACCTGAGGGTTACATTTATTTTAAGTGAGCATAAGAATGGTGTTGAGTAGATTACTGAACAATTGTTGGAATAAATCTTATATGGTGTACCTAATGTCCATCAATTGACGGATTTTAACTGACAACCTGTCTCCAATGCGGTGAACATGAAACAACCCCATTGATCAAAATTTTTAAAAAAAGCCCGTCCGGTGGGGTCCCGATGACGACACTCTGGCCAAATTGTTCGCTCCTTATTCCACACGATTATCCTACCATTATATCCACGTTTCATTGGAAGTGAACAAAGAATGCTGGGAACGGCATAGATTTGTACCTAATATTGTTACCACTGAGTGTACATTGTATCGTTAAAAAATAATCCATTTATTTAACTTATCCTGAAGGAAGATATTATTTTACTTCAGGTATGAAGGACGTGGCGTTTCAGGACAAGCACATAGCTCAATGAACTCAACAAACATTTTAATCAAGGCCAATTATAAACTTATTTGCACAATTGCTGAAGCTTCATTTCCGGAAGCATCAGATGATTGACCACGTTTAACTGAGCGCTAAGCACTGCCTCACCATGTTAGCAAGCATATGAATGGGAGAGAGGGCCACAATTTTCAGCTGCTCCCTGAATTTGGTCTGGGTCACACTGTATATGAAGGTGTTTGTGCAGCAGCTGAAAAGCTGAATCACTGTCCCCGCTAGCTGCGCCAGCCACAGTCGGATGGAGGTTTCCAGGTCCGTGTAGAGGCACCGCATGAAAATGAAGACAAGCGTGGTTGTCGCCCAGCACAGGAGGAAACTTGCCGACAGAGTGAAAAGCAGAACGATGGACTGTCTCCTGCTCCTCATTTCCCGGTCCTGCTGCTTCTCGCTACTGCTCTGCCCCTTGAGTCCCCTGCGGACTCGACTGGACACGAGGATCTGTCGGACCGTCAGAATGTTGAGGAACAAAATGAGGAAGAAAGGGAGTAGCGGATTTAACAGACGGTCCACCCAGTAAAACCACTCGAACCCAGATTGCATGTGAAGACCCGACTTAAGACTGCACTGTTTTGAATAAATACTTGCACGTCTCCTATGCAGGAAGTAATAAGGGACGTTCTTTAAACAGAACAAGACGCATATTGTGCCAATAACACGTCCGGCAATTCTTGGATTGCAGTACTTGGTCTGAATCTTCGACCAGCAAATGGCCACAAAGCGATCGAAAGTGAACGCTACAGTCAGCCACACGGAACAATCTAAAGACACGTAACACAAGACGTAGTGGACTAAACAGAACGGAAGTGATGGCTGAAGCCAGTCTACTCGGTAAATTTCAACTATCTGGTAGAACGCAACTTCGATGATCACCACCATTAGATCGGCCACTGCCATCGCCACCAGATACTGAGTGATACCTTTGGAGAGACCACACTTTCCTCGGCTGAGTATCACGATCGCTACCAGGTTAACTGTCGAAAGGAAAAGAAAACTAGAATTATGAAACCTGTAAAATCCAATTAAAACGCGTTTCCAAAGGTAGTTTTCACACTACCGCACATCTAGTAATAATACTCATAATGTGAACCAATATAAATGTACGGATACATATAGAGGGAAAGTCCAACTCTTACATTTCACTGCAGGCGAGGTCCTCATTAAAATTGCTGGTGTAGGAAGTTTGCTTAATGTGGAGCAATGTACCACTCCGTGAACACTCTGCTCGCTAGAGAGGATTCTGGAGCGTCACCCATCCCTGCCTGAGCTGCAAAGTTCCTCTGTCACACCTTGGGTCTGTGTTTGCTATTCTGGCTTTCTGTCGTTTGTAGAATCTCTTATGTTGAAAGTGAAAATGACCCTGAATGTCGTTGGCAACCGTCGAGATGATCTCCAAGGTTTAGACTTGAAGAGATGATGCGATATATCCATTTAACTGCGACCTGAACAAGACAGTGTTTGCCTTTAGCCGACGGCTGAAGGAATTTAATTCTATATCCTGTAAAATCCCAAGCATGCAGCACAATTTACACCTGTGACCAGGAATAACATCTATTTAGGGATTAAGTTGAAGAACCAATATCGAGATGCATAAGTGATATATCACAATCTGATCACTAGTTACATTTGATATCGCCAAGGAGTGAAGGCTTACCAGGGACTCCGATGACTACAATGACAGGGTAGCATATTTTCATTGCTGTGTCCATGAGATATTCCCGTTCTGCCTATGGAAAATATGCAGAGGTGCAGGAGATATTGGGCTCCGCCAATTATTCGCGATGCTTTGAATCAATTGAAATGAACCGGCAAGAGAAATGAAGCAGGAAACAACACAATGGAACGTCTCTGACGAACACCCCGGAATAAAACGTGCTCTCTTCAATGGCAACACTATTGCGATGCGCCCTGATAGTTCCCTCTCGAGTGAAGCCAAGAGTCCGAAACTTCCATCTTTTATAGCACATTCGTTTCGCCGGTGATGAAACCAATTCGCATATCATTCAGTGTTAATGATAGTTACATCACGACTAATTCAGCCTTCTTTGCCTTCGAGACTTGGATCCCCAGTGGTGAATCAAAATTCTCACGGCTCGAAACGCAGCATTAAAAGTCGCGATGCATTTTTCGTTCCATTGCTTCTTAATTAATGCCTTCTTCAAGTTAATTGAGAAGCTAATTCTTTCATCATGTCAAAACCGAACAGTCTGTGTTCAATAATGGTCTTGCGACCCCCAGCTCCAGGTATCTCAGTGTGACAAATACGTTCGAACGGTTTAATTTTAATTGGAATTGCAGATTAATTTGGGTCCGCTTTACAATTCTGAAGTCACTGCTGCTTCTGAGATATGTGGGGTGTTGATGTCACCATCACACCAGGTCACCAGGGTCATTGAATCATCGGGTCATTGAACACTACGGCTCTGAAACAGACCCTTCGGTACATCAGGTCCGTTCCCAACTATTATGTTGCGTCGTCCCATGGCCCTGCAAAAGGGCAATCGCCACCAGGCCCGCCAAACCAAGTTTCTCGTAAATTTTAAAATCGAAACGAAATCGAGCATTTCTGGTCTCAGCTGGTTACAAATATTTTCCACCCTGTAAGTGAACTTATTCCCCACGTTCACCTTATATATATCACAACTTTCACCCTTAACCCGTTCTCGTCTCGTTCTCGTCTCGCCTAAAGTCAGTGGAAAATGACTGCTGGCATTCACGTGCGCCTTGTAATTCTGTATCACTCCATCAAACCTCCACTCCTCTGGGAATAAAGTCCGAACCCATTGAATCCTTGCCTATAAATCAAGTCCTCCAGGTCTGGGAACATCCTTGTACCTTTTTTCTGCGCTCTTTGAAACTCATTAATATCCTTCCTGGGTTGGGTGAGCTAACTTTAGGCAAAAACAACGTCCAGCAGATCGACAGAGATTACCCGGCAGCTTCATTTCTGACGACTATGAAATATTGAAGTAATATTTTTCTTTTGCTGTGGTTTCTTAGTCGCGTCCATGTTATAAAATATACCAAATATATATTGTTTTAGTTAACAGAGAGAAGAATGTTCGCATCATTTCGACAAGACAAGATTATTAAAATAATAATATAATGCTGGGGATTTATAAGGCACGGGCTTCACTCCAGGCAGATTATTGTATGTATTGTGTAATATGGAAGCCTTTACAAAGAAAGAATGTTACTGCATTTGAGCCGGTCCAGAGGAGGTTCATGTGAATGTTGGAGGGGATGATCATAGTGGAAAGCGAATGTTGACTCTGAGCCTGTATTCGTTCGTCTGTAAAACAATGAAGAGCGATATATTGGATCTGCAGAGGATGCTTCTATGAGAGTCTTGGAGCAGAGAACACAGACTCAGAATAGCAGACGGTCCCTTCAGAACAGGGATGGACAGGAATATCTTTAGCCTAGGGTAGTGAATCTTTCAAAGTCACTGCCACAGACGGCTTTCGAGGACAAGTCATTGGGTATCAGGAAAGCTGAATCCTCTTATGTAACGGCGAGTAAGTCTGTGGAGAAAAGTCAGGAGAATGGGCTTGAGAGTGTTCGTAAATCGGTCACGATGGAATGGTCGAGCAAACTTGATGGGCTGAATGGCCTAATTCTGCTCCTTCTGCTATTATTCTATGGAGTAAGTGAAAATCTGATATTGTCACAGTCACCCTGGCAGGTAGGGTCATTGACGGGGGTGGTATTTATTTGTTTTACTGTGAATGCCCACAAATGAATGAATCTCAGGGGCGTATCCGGGATGTATACGCCCGGTAATAATATTTTCAAATTCAAATTTGTAATTTAAACTTAAAAAACTTCATCACATGACGATAGTCATAAAAACTCTATTTAAAGAGCAGCCAGGTACACTGACATGCTATTAAACCTGGGATTATGCCCAGCATTTGCATTACAAATGACACTACACTGCGCCGCCATCGTCTTAACTTTCTCCAGAAGCTAAAAAGCAAGACAAGAGACCCGCCGGGCCCACGAACTTGGATGGATGCTCGCGGTATCTGTGATTGGAAATTCGGAACTCACCTCACCCCCATTTATGTTTGGAGCATTATAGGTGTAGGATTATGCAAATCCGCCTATCACATCTGTTCCGCCATTCGATCCGGGTTCACTTAATATCGGATTTCGGTTTTTTTTGTTTGCCTTACCGATTGCGATCAGTGAACTTTGAGGTAATGTGTGCGTCACGTGGTTGGGTGCATATTCCGGAGGGCCGTCCCACTGACTCTGCTGGTACTTTCCTGGGCGCTGTTCCCGCGTTCTCTCACCGGCCATGTAAGCACATTGTTCAGCTTCTCGCATCCCTCCCATGCCGTTGATCGTCCCTAAAATAGAGTGAAACGTACTGAGGGTAGCGCTAGCTTTCACGAGTTCCGAATCTCCACTCACTTGAATTCAGAAGATTGCGGGAGAATCTCATTGAAACCTAGCGACTGTTGAAAAGACAAGTTAAAGACGATGTCTACGATGGTGGCGGTGTCCAGGACTCGATTGCACAGCCTTGAGAGCAGAGGAAAGTAGGAATTCTTTAGTGATCTGAGAAATGCTCTGCCACAAATGCCAACACCGTGGGTACAGTTAAAAGGAAAAATGATAGTTTCCTGATTGATCAGGACATCAAAGGTTATGGTGAGAAGTAAGGAGTATCAGGTTGTGTGGGATGCAGGATTAGCCGTGAAGGAATGGAGGAGTAGACTCTATGGGCTGAATGGCCTAATTCCGATCCTATGTCTCATGGTATTACCGTCTCAATACTATCTGACTAACGAACTTAATGAGGGGATAATTGTAAGAATTATGTTTCACAAGGGCAACAAAGCCATTAAAGCTAAAATAGAACGCCCGGTAAAAAATAAATAAAAATAAGATAGGAAAGTGGTGGAAGTTACGCAGGCAGCCCTACATTATCCTCTTCAGCACCCGTATGAAGAGTTTGTCCAGTGAACCGCGGAGTAGTGGGACGGAGACAGACTTATAACACTGGAGTGCAAATCGGGATCTGCTGTAGTCTGTACATCGCCAGTTTCCGGCTCGCGATCAGCACACCTCTGCCGATGCTGGGAATCTGAACAAGAAGGAAAATGGTGGAGTAGCTCTCAGGTCAAACAGCATCTGTGGATGAAACAAGATACAGTCGAAGTTTCGGATCCAGGGCCTCGGTCTCGTCATTTCATTTGTAGGTTTCTTGTTTATGAAGGTCATTGTTTACAGAGATTACAAAGAATCACAAATCTTTGTACTTTTTGACAATCCCTTTCTTTTTTCTGGATATAGCAAGTATACCCAATTAATCCTAGAGATTCTTGAAATATTGTGAGCAGTTTTGGGTCTGTTATTAAAGAAAGGTGAGAAAGCTTGAACATATGAGGGACTTTTGATCACTCTTGGCCTCTTCTTGCTTGCTTTATAGCAATTGACGTATTGTGGGTTGGTGCCGGAGGGGTGGACGGACACATTGCAAACTATTGCGTGTTGAACGGCCCAGTTAAAGTTCGCGTGCATTGGCTGTTTACAGAATTTTGGAAATCTAAGAATAGAGGGTTATAGAATAGACAGGCTTTAATGCAGAGGAAATGGACATGTGGATTATATTACTACTGACTGTTCTGGAGGGCACGTCATAGCGTGTATCTAAATAAAAATGCGTATTTCTAATTTCTCAATTTTTCCCGGCGTGAAAAGTTAAGAGAAGAACATGGCAGAACGTGGTTGAGTGGGGTAATAAATGAGAGATAACGGATTCCGGAACGGATCAGATGTCCGTCCAGACGGCTTAATACTGTTCATATTCGTATGTTCGCATGTCCCTATGCTTGTCGGTCCTGGTTGCACACAGCTTCGTTTAAATAGGTTAGTTGGATCTTTACAATGAAACAGACGGGAACTGACTAGCGTTCCCTCACTTCATGGTTTACTGCACAGACCTTCTGCTTATCAAGTCAAACTTCATCATATTTCGGATCTGTACCGCAGATTTCAATTATTGAATGGATTATTGTAAAAGTCTCATCTACTGCCCGCAATTACCATCAATAGAGGAACAGTATCAGTCCACGTGCCCACCAATGCGTTGACCACGAGCCTGCATCATCCAATCCTGCCCTTCCTCCAACCAAGCTTCAGTAACAGCCACAACATCGTAGTGCCATGTACTAATCCATGCTCTAAATTCATCCTCCTTGTTCCTGATACTCTTAGCATTGAAATGGACACATTTCAACCCGTTTAACTGCCTACAATTATGTTCTGTCCCCTGCCTGTCCTTCCTGATCAACTCAGAACTCTAAGCATCATGCCCTTGTCCTTCTACCTTAATCACTGCACTAACATTCTGATTCCCACCCCCCTGCCAAACTGGTTTAAACCCTCCCCAACAGCTCTATCAAACCTGTCCACCAGGATATTGCTCCCCCTAGGATTCACGTGCAACCCGTATTTTTGCACAGGTCACACCCGCCCCAAACGTTGTCCCAATGAACGAGAAATCTGAATCCCTGCCCCCTTCTTTAATCCCTCTGCCACGCATTTATCCTTCACCTCATTCTATTCCTATTCTCACTGTCGCGTGGCACAGGCAGTAATCCCGAGATTACTACCTTTGAGGTCCTGCTTTTCAACTTCCTTCCTAACTCCCTGTTGTCTTCTCTCAGGACCTCTTCCCTTTCCCTACCTGTGTCGTTGGTAGCAATATGTACACGTACTCATTTATCTGACCCCCGTGGCCCCGAAGTGACTACTGTCTGTAACTCCTCTCTATCACCTCCCCACTCTCCCTGAGCAGACGAAAGTCATAGAGCTGCAGCTCCAGTTCCCTAACACGGTCCCTTAGGAACTGCATCTCGATGCACTGGGTGCAGATGTGGCCGTCGGGGACGCCGGAACGCTCCAGGACCTCCCACATCTGACACCGACCACAGAGAATTGACTTCACCCATATACTAACTCCTTTTGCAATCAACAACTGCCTCAGCTCTTCCCGTTACCGCCGAAGCCCGTGGAGCCAAAGCCCTTTCATTCTGCTTCCACTCACTCCACTGCCCGCTCCCAACGCTGCCTGCTGAATAGGCTGCCTTCATTTTAAACTGTTCGCGCTCAACGGGCTGATGTCACGCACCTGCGCAGTCTGTCATCTCTCTTCACCGGAGAACTCAAAATGTCTTCCTGCTGGAAATCCTTAGGTCCTCTCCCGCTGCCTTCTTGATCCGAATCCAACCACTGTGCCGCCGTGTTACCTCACGAAGATCATGTGATTCATATGCACTTCCATATTTCTATCAGGTTTATCTCAGGGCTCCCTTTCATTTGTAAATTCCGACTTCACACAATCCACTCTACAAACACAATCGCTAGCCTGGCGCTCAGGAGACCGAGGAACAAGTTTTAAAACAACGCAAGATCTCAATGCTGCCACTTAAAGCTGTTGGTATCAGTATCTGAACCAGCTCGGTCTCCGCATGCCTGCCTTTTCTTCCAACACTTTATTAAATTCTTTGGATACTCTCGTAATAAGTGCAAAGCCGCGGACACCAAAAATCTGTAACTGCACTGCAAACATCTTCTTTGGGATTATCTCCCTCCCCATCCCCGACTTGGCTTCGTTAATTCTGATGCTGCCTTCCACGCCCGGATCTCCTTTTCAGGTGGCAAATTACCACCGGCTGTTCTGAAATAATCCCGACAAACGACGATGGCTAGACTATGCTTCTTTACACTTTGCCCTTCGTGAAGCGGTCAAGCTTTCCTTTCAGTATCTCCGACGCCCCGCGGTGATTCTCAAGCTGGGACCCTCCATCCCAGTCCCTCTGAAAGGTACTTTTATTTTCAGTGAACGGACTACGCTCACCCACTGTGGGTGAGGCAGCTTTCATTCCCATCTCCTTTTTTTCTTGCACTTCCCTTTCGAATCAACTCCACAGACAAAACAGTGGTAGATTGCCTTTGTTCCTGAAGTGTGAGACCTTCAGCCGCAGCATTCAGACCGTCATGTTCGACATTAAGACCAGTTGCCATGTGACCCCGGCCAGTTACATCTTGCCCTCCCGATCTCGTTTATCAGATCGCCGTGACTCTCTGGTTCGCTCATCTTGGCCGCCGTCGACTAGACCTGCTTTACGGGAATCTGTGTTTGGGACTGCTTTTTCACATTGCATGTCTATGACCTCTCTGTCAGAATTGTTGGCTCTGTGGCAAATTTGCGACCGATAGGAAGCTGGAAGGGCAGGTTGTTTTGAGAAATTAAAGCGGCTACTGAAGGACGTTGATAGATTAGCAGAATCTAGTCTAATCAACTGAATCTAATCAGTTGATAGACTCCAGTTAGCTTTGGTATCAGTCATTACCCCAGGGGTTCGCTTGCTGACTTTTTAAACCTCGACTCTGTTGCTCAAATGGAGTGCTCAATATTGGCGTGGGGAAGTATAAGTGTTTGTCTGCTATTAGTTTAGGTAGAATGTGCTTGTCTAATATTTTGGCTGATAGGATAAGATCATATTTTAAGAGCAGCAGCCGAAGGAAATCAGGAAGCTACTGGGTCAAAACTTTTCCCCTCAACTGTATATTTCGCCTTCGACTATCTGAGATGTACTGACCTGCAGGCATTTAAAGGAATACAATCCATAAGTAACCTAATCTGTCTAACTATCAATGTGAAATAGATGACAAATAGAACAAATCATATGAAAAATGGAAATAAATAATGTTGACGCCCAATGTCCTGGAATATGAGACAATGCTTTGTTCAATTTTTATCAATCTATCTTTCTATCTATGCATCTGTCTGTCTATCTGTCAAGTAATCTGTCTGTCTATCTATCTATCTATCTATCTATCTATATATGTCTGTCTATCTATCTCACTGTCTTTTCATCTATCGTTCTATTTCTTTATCAATTAATTTATTTATCAGTTTATTTACTTATTTAGGTACAGCACGGCAGAAGCCCTCCTCGCCCTTCGAGCAGCACCGCAAGGAAAATGGCCGATTTCCTTTTCGTCTTATCACTGGAAAGTTGCTATAACAGATGGAACTCCTCACCAGGACATCATTGGACAGTGCGAGGAAACGGATTCATGCAGAGGCAAGTTCCACGGGCACGGCGAGAACTGCAAACACCTTACAGGAATAGCGGGAAATAAACATCGATACTGGTATCGTGAATCGCATACTTCTTAAGGTTTTTTAATGAGGATTCTCCATCTTGCCATATGATTTGTCGATTGATCACGTTGATCCCAACGTATTTTGGTATTTTTCGACCCATCAAACGGAAAGGAGCTCGTCTTTGCAATGTTATTTTATTGAATTTAAAAGAGAAGAAGGAGCCGAAAATAAAAAAGTCATAAGAAGATTCACTCTATATATCTGTAGGTTAATTGTATCACGAAGAAAATACTGCAGTGGTAATTTATTCACTGGATAACAGCATATTGCATTTTATTTTAGTTAGCGAACACGTAACTGGAGGAGAAGTTATTTCTCATCGTTGTGTATCCAGTCACGCAGCTATCCGCAAAAGACAATAGTCCAGGTAGTGGAGACAATGGTCTATTCGTAACAAATGTCATGGGTTTGTGAATAGCTGACACAGCGTTTTGAACATAGAGTATCACACCACGGTACAGACCCCTCAATTGTTCGATCATCCGTATCTATGTAAGAGTTCTCTTGAATTACCCTAATGTACCAGACTCCACCACCAACCTGGCAGGTGGAACACCCCTACCACTACGTGGCTCCAATGTGCAGGTTTGCTGTTAAATCTTGGAGAGAACAACATCTAGCAGTCAGGAGAAATCTACCTATGTATATAAACTCACAGCGAACTTTGTCCGCCGCGGCCATTGGGTTTTATAATCAGCCATTAAACTGGTTCGAAGGTGAGCAGTGATTCAAGTGGATAACCGCGACCAAACAGAACCAGATTCAAGTCGTGACTCCTTCCTGGAGCAGATCGAGTTTTTAAGAGGAGCGTAATCATCGTCACTGTGACGTGAAGTAGTAATTTAGGAGTGGAAACACGTCAGGAATATTTTCTGGATGAGTTCCTGCACAGATCAATGCAAGCGCTAGGGGGCAGGATGAGGAGGTATGTGCGAATGATGTTCACGTCCTCCGTTATGAGGGTGTCCTGATTTCAATATTGTTCAGAAAGTGATCACATCGTTGGGGAACATGACATTGAGGTTCTTGAGTTCGGCAGAATCGGACTCGAGAGCTCAGCACAAGGTTGCTCTTGAAACTACACTGGGCAAGCTTATTGCATTTCAAGCAGTACACTTATCACGGCGTTATTTTCAGTTAGACACGAACACGTAGGAGCAGAAACGGTCCATTCGGCCCATCAACACTGATCCGCCACTCCATTAACCTCAATCTTTCAAACACTCAAACACCTGGCCACCACAGCTGCCTGTGGAAACAAATTCCACAAGTTCACCACACACTGGCTAAAGAAATGCCTCCGCATCTCTATGTTAAATGAACGATACTTTATCCCGAGCTGTAGCCTCTTGTCCTAGACTCCTGCAGCATAGGGAACATCCTATCTGCATATACTCACTGTAGGCCTTTCAGCATTCCAAAGGTTTCAATGAGATCCCTCATCATTTTTTCTGAATTCCATCCAGTACAGACCCGCAACCCTCAAACATTCGTCGAATAACAACAGTTTAATATCCGGAATCATCGTTGTAAACGGGCTCTTGGACTTTTCCGATGCCAATACATCTTTTTATAGATGAGCACCCCAAAAATGTTCTCGACAGTCAATGTGAGGCCCCACCAGTGCCTTCCAAATCCTCAGCATCACCTCCCTGCTCTTCTATTCAAGACCGCTTTAAATAATTGCAAACATTGCATTTGCCTTCATCCCCACTGACTGAATCTGCAGGTTAACCTTTAGTGTGTTCTGCACAAGAACTCCCGAGCCCCTTTTCATCTCAGATCTTGGGCTTTCTCCCCTCAAGAATTCAAACAGGTTCGTCAGGCATAATTTTCTCTGGTTGGAAACCATGCTAACTTCGTTCTTTCTTGTTCTGTGTCACTACCTACACCATAATCTTATCATTAACAATTATCTCCAACATATTCCCAGCCTCTGAGGTCAGGTTAACTGGTCTGTATTTCTATCTTTACTGCTTGTGTTGCCCGTAAGGCATTTATTTAGCTTTATTACATTTTCGCTTTTGTATTTCGTTTGTAATTATTTTCTAGTTAAAGTTAAGGTTGACAGCTACGTTGCAGCTGTTGGAGGTAAATTCGTTATCTGTGATGCATCACGGCATGCGTTGACGTCACACTCGGTTTTGCCGCATGTTGTGGAAAAATACCGGTTTGGAGAAACGGGCAGGCGGGAGCTTGTGTGTGCAGGATCAGCGCGAGAATAGTTTCATTCTGCGCACTAAGAAACACCATAGAAGCAACGCCGGAAGTTCATATGACAATCGACATGTTGAAGTAAAAATGTTAACGCTGATTCTGTTAAAAGTAATGACGGTTGATAAATTTTATTTCTTGAGCTATTGAAAGCGTTGCTGGATAGTTTGTGTTGAAGTGCATTTGAAGTTGTTGATGGCGTAGGTAGATTCTTAATGTATGTTGTACTTTAATGTAATGTAGTTTATTGTAGTTTTAATTTTACAAGTATTTATGATGTAACTGTGATGCCAAGAAGGAAACAAATACTGTATATATTTTGTATTGTTTTATCAACAGCTTTCACCATACGTTAATGTGGAAGAGTGAACAGTGAACGGTTAATCTTTCTGTGATTGTTGTCTTCATTGATTACGGTTTAACTCAGTGTTTAGTTCAGAGTTTCTACACCTGCACGAGAAAACTACACAGCTGCTTCCATCCTTTCTTAAAGAGCGGAGTGACATTTGCAATTTTCCAGTCGCCTGGCACCATGTCAATGTTTTTTGAAGAATCGTTGCTCACGCCTCCAGAATCTCTCGCGCGACGTTTATCAGAACCCGAGGGTGCAGTTCATCTGGTCCGATCGGATTTTGTACCATTTAATATTTCAGATTTTGTGCAGATTCTCGTTGTAATCGTAACTGCACTCCCTTCTTCCCCTTCACACACTACATCACCTGGCACACTGCGAGTTAACTGCACAGAGATGCAACATTCTCATTTCCTTCATATGCCGTTTCGTGGTTCCCCATTATTATTCCTTCCTCTCCTTCATTTTCCAGATGTCTTCTATCCATTTTCATCATTCTTTCATTTTTATATGCTTGTAAAAAACCGTTCTGTAGGTTTTTAAATGCCTCATAATCCACTGACTTCCCACTGTGATTTTTTTTTTGTTATATGACTTCTCCTTTGTTTGTACAATAGCTCTGACATCTCTTGTCATCCACGGTTGTACTAAATTGATATTTGACTATTCCTTCACTGTTGGAACACATATAGCCTGCAGCTTCCTCATTTAACCAGCAACTCATGGCATTGCAGCTCTGCTGTCATCCCCGTTAGCATTTCTTACCAATTTACTTTGGCTAACCTCTCTTTCATACAACTGTAACTTCCGTTATTCCACTGAAATACTATTACGTCAGACTGTAATTTGTCCCTAACAAATATCAAGTTGTACAGAAATATATTTTGATCACTGTCTCCTAAGAGCTCATTTCCCTTAATCTCCCTAATCGACATAAAACACATTTCAGTTTAGCTGATCTCTTCGTCGGTTCAACGACCAACTACTCTAAAAAAGCCAGCTCGTAGGCTTTCAACAAACTCAACCCCTTGACATCCTTTACCAACCTAAGTCTGCCAGTCGACATGAATGTTAAAATGGCCCATGTCTATCACAGCATTGCCGTTTTGACGGCGTTTTCTTTTTCCTGTTGTAATCTGTGGCCTTCTTATCAGCTACCGTTGGGAGGACTGGATGTAACTGTCAATATGGCCCTTTTACCCTTGCAGTTTCTAAACTCAAACCACAAGGATACAATTCCGATTCTATATCACACCTTTCTACAGATTTGATGCCATTCTTTACCAGCCGCGCCACGCGATCCCCCTCTGTCTACCTTCCTATCCTTCCAATAAAACGTGTAATATTGGACATTCTGTTCCAAAATAAAGCCATAATTCGGTGATGGCCACAACATCATACCTGACAATTTGTAACAGCGCAACAGGATCATCCACCTTAATTGTTATATTCCATGCATTTGAAAGAACACTTTGAGTGCTGCGTTTCCTACCCTTTCTGATTCTGCATTCTGAATGTGGTGATACTCAACTCACCCTGAAGGCTACAATTTTCTCCTATCAACAGCCTGCCCATCCTGACACCTGAAAGCACGCAATCTTTATTTTATTTTTACATCCGTCCTGTCCTGAATCCCTTCATCCCGCTATCCAGACCGATGCCAAAATCGTTTCAGCACACCCTAACCGCTGTAAATAACGTTCCGCGGGAATAGTGGTCCCTCTAAGGTGCAGGCGCAACTCTATCCCTATTCCACAGATCATTCCGGTACCGAGACCGATGCCAAAATCGTTTAAGCGCTCCCCCAAAGCTATAACTAACGTTCCGCGACAATCTTGCTACCGCTCGGGTTCAAGTGCAACTCATCTCTTTTGCAGGAGTCATAATTCCACCGGAAGAAATCCTAATGAAGCCAGACCCTGAATATCTGTCCCATGTATCAGCTTCTCAGCCACGCATTTATCTGTCAAGTCAACCTGTCTCTACTCTCCTTAGTACGTGGTACAGGTAGCAATCCGAAACTTCCTACCCTGGAGATCCTGCTCTTGGACATCTGCCCTGCATTCTGAATTCGCTGTTCAGGACCTCATTGCTTTTCCTTCCTATGCCATTGGTACCGATATGTACCAAACCAGCTGTCTGCTCTCCGTCCCTCCCTGAAATGCTCCGGATATGATTGGAGATGTCCCTGACCCCGGAACCTGGAAGGCAGCATACCATCGGGCTATCCGTTCACACTCACTGATTCCCATGTCTGGTCCACTGACGATCGTTTAACAACCGCATATGAACGTGGCCCCGGACGGTGCCTCCATCTGCACACAGGAAGTTGTGACTGAATGCTTTGCGCAGACCTGTTTCACTTGGAGGCTCTTGGAATCGAGTCAAGAGAATAAATAGCACAAAAGAGAAAAAGAAAGAATTTGACTCGTCAAGGTTTATGTATTTTGGGAGATACTAAATTAAAAGCGGAATCAAAACAACCGATAAAAAGAAATAATTTGATATCCAAAGTTGATTTTCAGTTTCACGCTGATGAGAAAGTTGACGTCTATTGCAATCATGACAGTCAGGGCAAACTTCACTCAGCATAGAGCTGCAATCGTTAACCGGATTTTCACCTTCCGAATGTTATATTCATCGGTCTGCTTTACAATATCTCCCGTCTGTAATAATTCAGTCGGGACATTGTTTCCGGTTTTAATTTTAAATGTCATCAAACCCATATTGCCTTAACTACAATTTAAAGCTGTACATTTCCGATTTGGAAAAAGGTACATATCAATGCAAACAATTAGCGTTTTTCCTCCAACGGCGTTCATTTTCTCATGCAGTATAGAGTCCATACGTTCAGCTCTGTACCTCTACCGTGGATATCTTTATTTCTCGGGTAATAAACGAGTTATATAATGAGACGTTTTATATAGTCAAACTGCCACTGATCTCATATACGGTCGCAACTCGTTTTGTTTCTTATGAACCCAGAGCGAAGGTTTACGAGAACAGATGCCGTCCTGAAGGAAGAACATCTGGAGCTCGGTTCGAAGCCGAGCAGTAGCTCCTGCGCCTGGTAAACCGATTCAAAGCGAAGGTTGATCGATTCTTGATTAGTAAGGACGTCAAAGAATACAGGGAGAAGAAATGAGATTGGGAATGTGAGGGGTAATAAATCAGACAAGATGAATGGGAATCAATGGCCCTAATACGGCTCTTGTGACCCCGGGTCTAAACGCTGGGGCCAACTGAGTCCTGTTTTTAGTCAATGACATTACAGTTTTTCCGTCTTCTATCACTCCGCCACCCGCCGCTCTGCAGTTTTCAATTGCGAAATAAACAAGGAATATGTTAAAAAAATGTAATCAAACAGAAGCATCTTCTCACTCCGCAGTTCATAGTGTTCGGTACGCAGCGCCGATCGACGCGCCAGCGCAACGTAATTAATGTCAGCAGACACGGGGCTAACAAAGGCGAGGAGTCGTAGCAATTTGTTACAACAAACCAGCGATCATTCAGTGAGCCGGAACAGGTTCTGAATTAGGGAATATGGTCCTCGAGGCATCAAATGATGAAGTTGTATTGCATTCAATGACTGTCAGTTGGAACTGATACTGAAAGAGGATGTGTTCATTTACCGACTGACCAAGCAACGGGACAGGGGAGTCAGAGCCAGGAGGCTCCGTAGAAGGTTGGGTACACCGCAAAATATAACTTTCAGTGATATTGCTCGGATAATCCACGGTCGGTTAACAATTACATGGATTTGTTCAAAAGGTTTCAGACATTATTGTTAGGATAAGGAAGAGAAAATACATGAACAGGAATGTCTCATATACTTCGGCTCATCCCACTTTCACCAGAATCGACGTGTGGCCAGGGCACGCGCATCAGCGCGAGGCATCCCGGCCTCTTTCTTGGTTGTGTTGAGCAGTCCAAGATCATAATCACGAACTCATATTTCTGAGCCGATAATTGGCGTATGTGTCTTGGTCCGTTACCGGACGGGATCAGTGAACCCCTTTGTTTAATGTAACATGTGTTTGTCCGATACGTGGGTGCATACCGAGTTGGGCTGACTCTCGGACTTCCATGCAACATCCCCAAGGACTGTTAAATTCCTCGGTGCCCAACTTCATCTACCGCCCATGCAAGGAAGTTGTATGCCAACTCACCGCAATCCTGGCCTACGGAGGGAATTAAATTAAGATGCATCCTTGGAGTATTGTGTACAGGTTTGGTCACCGAATTACAGGAAGGATAGTAATAAGGTTGAAAGAGTGCAGTGAAGGTTTACAAGGATGTTGCCGGGACTTGAGAAACTTCGTTTTAGGGAAGGGTTAAATAGGTTAGGACTTTACTCCCTGGAGCATAGAAGAATGTGGGGAGACTTGATAGAGATATATAAAAATATGATGGGTATAGATAGAGTGAATGCAAGCAGGCTTTTTCCACTGAGGCTGGGGGAGAAAAAGAAAACAGAGGACATATGTTAACGGTGAAGGGGGAAAGCTTAAGGGGAGCATTAGGGGTGGCCTCTTCACACAGAGAGTGGTGGGAGTGAGGAATGAGTTCAGGAACACACAAACCTGGCCACCGAAACAATGGGACGACACTCGAAGAAGATTATACCCGCAAAGTATCTTTAAATACTTTGCAGAACTGCAGAAAGAATTATGTTTTCGAAGATCCTTGAGATGACATAGAATCCCATTTTTTTATTAATTGGTTAAGAATCTTTATTTTGATCTGCATTTAGCACGCAGGTACCACAGTGAATGTTTACTGATGCTGCGAATTTGGCGAGCAGCTTTTGCCCATTATCTATCAAAGGGTGCACTGGCATTGGAGTCTGTTGGGGTGACGTTAAATGACGAGTTGGGTATGCGGCGGTGATGGTCTCGTTACACCCTGTCCAATGATTGGAGTCTCAGACTCGTGGTCGTGTAGAACCCATTTACAGAATTGTGTGATTCAAGGTCTAAAGACATAGACTCTGAAAAGAAGGGCCTTTCTTCAGAGCAAAGTTGAAGAGGAATAAAGTGCCCACTGAGAGCATATTACATCATGAAATAACAACCAATCAATATAAGTTATACTGGAGAGTCATTATTTTGCTTTAGGAATAGTCAGGAAGTACAAATTATGTACCAAGCACTGCAGACATCTTAAGGAATGCCGATTATGAACTTGCTTCCACGACTGCTGACGATTCATTTTGGAAACATGATATTATTCAACACAATTATCAGTGCACTAAGCACTGCCTCTCCATCTTAACAAGCAAATGAATAGGGCTGAGCGCGGCAATCTTTAGCTGCTCCCTGAATTTGATCTGGGTCACCCTGTATATGAAGGTGTTTGTGCAGCAGCTGAAAAGCTGAATCACTGCCCCCGCTCGCTGCGTCATCCACAGTCGGATTGACGTTTCCAGGTCCGTATAGAGGCACCGCAGGAAAATGAAGACCAGGGTGGTTGTCGCCCAGCACAGGAGGAAACTCGCCGACAAGGTGAAGAGCAGAACGATGGACTGTCTCCGGCTCCTCATTTCCGGGTCCTGCTCTTTCTCGCTTTTTTTCTGTCCCCTAAGTCCCCTACGGACTCGGCTGGACGCCAGGATCTGTCTGACTGTAAGAATGTTGAGGAAGAAAATGAGGAAGAACGGGAGCAGCGGATTCAAAAGACGGTCTAACCAGTAAAACCACTCAAACTCCGGATTCATGTGAAGAGCCGATTTCTGACCGCATTGATTCCAATAAATCACTGCACGGTCCTTGCTCAGGAAGTAATAAGGGACGTTCTTTAAGCAGAACGCAACGCATATTGTGCCAATAATCCGTCCTGCAATTCTAGGCGTACAGTACTTGGTCTGAATCTTCGACCAGCTAATGGCCACAAAGCGATCGAAAGTGAACGCTACGGTAAACCACACGGAACAATCTACAGCCACGTAACACAAGACGTAGTGGACCAAACAGAACGGAAGTGATGGCTGAAGCCAGTATACTCGGTATGCTTCAACTATCTGGTAGAACGCGACTTCGATGATAACCACCATTAGATCGGCCACGGCCATCACCACCAGATACCGACTGATACCTTTGGAGAGACCACACTTTCCTCGGCTGAGTATCACGATCGCCAGCAGGTTAACTGGAGACAAGAAAAGTAGAGTTATGACATCTGTATCATACAAGCAAACCGCGTCTTACACTGCAAAATATCTAGTGATAATATTCAGAATCTAAACCATTACAGGTATACTGGGGTATATATGGAGAAACTCATCGTCTGAAATTTCAGTAACTCTCTGCTTTGTTTCATATTACTGGTGTGGAAAGTTAGCGTTATATGAAGCAATGCATTACTCAGTGAACACACTATTAATAGTGTAGCCGACTTCTGCTGCGGTCGCCCATTATTTTCAAGCCCTGAAGTTCAAAGAGATGCTCTGCTGGACATGGCCATGTTAACGTTTGCACAGCTATGCTACTGTCGCCTTCCTGGCAGCTTGCACCAATCTGTCTATTCTTCCCGATATCTCTCGTTAACAATGCAGCTTCGCCCAAAGAGATGTCATTTACTGGATTGTTTTCGGTTTACTGCACTTTTCAATGTCAGCTGTAAGGTGATGTGCGTGAAAACCGCAAAGGAACAGCAGTTTCTATGCTAAGCAAACCACCTTGTCGGGCATCAGCAATCACTCCCCGTTCAAAGTAACGTAAATCACATTTCTTCTCCACTCTCATATTTGGTCTGAAGAGTAACAAACATTGTCTGCATGCATTTAAGGATTAACGTGTTGTCACGTGATTGGTTGGTCAGGTACTTGCTTTAAGGAGCAGGTGTACAGGTGCTCCTCATAAAGTGGCTGCAAAGAATATAAAGGAAAATTGTCTGACATTTATCGATAATTGCCTGTGCAATACACTATACAGTATTTAGATGAAATAAGCTGAATGAAAATTAAAATAGACGGCTTAGTTGAATAGATTTAAGGAGACAACAATAGGAAAACGTTAATGATGATATTTTGATCCGCTGTCAAAATCCTTTCACAGCCGTTTCGGCGTGGAAGTGATCAAAATCATCTCAGACGCTGAGAGCCGCTGCAATGAGCACAAATAGATTCCCATTGTGGCGACTGAGGGATTTACCACGGAGAAGAGCACTGCAGAGGAACAGGTCCTTCGGTTCACGGTCCTCATGCGGACTAAGTGCGTTGGTGATCAAATGGACAACTGAGCTATTTATTTGTGCCTACACGATGTCCTTGTTCCTCCATTTTCTACACAATAAAACATAGAACTTAACATGGAATGCAAGAAAACTCGCATCTGTTTTCCCTGTACCAGTCAGCAAGAGATCATGGGAGCGTTCGGAAAAGAGGAGCTGTTCCTCCCCGATGCTAAACTGGAAGAAATTACAAACCGGGAGTCGATTCTATAGATTGAAATAATAATAATGAAAAAATATCATTCAGACACATTGGGATATAGATAAAGCATTGCACGGAACAGAATCCGCTGTCGATGTGAGATAGAAATGAATGCTGTTCAGATGTCAATTGGGATTTCCCGCCCTGCGGTCGACGAACCTCTCGGTTAATGGTCGGGCTCTATGGCATGAAAAGGGGTGGGATCCCCTGGTATGAATCTAAAGATCGCCAGCTGTGAGGGAAATTGTAACATAATCAATTCCAACGTTACCAAACAGTAATAAGAGAGCGCACTGTATCCAGTTACTCCGTGAATCTCGAAAACGTAGAACCAGCGTGGAAAGATTTAACGTAATAGCAGAATTTGCAGCCATTGCGTAAACGTGATACTGGAGATTAGAGTGACTGGTACAAAACAATTCTAAAGAGATCTGTGAGGCAGAATCTCTGAAAGCGGAGAAAGATTTGTCGTTTCCGTCCCAGACTTTTCATCACTGGTTCTCAGCTCGCACTCGCTTCTTATGTCTTCGCCCGCCACCTATTCTGGCTCTGAGCAAATGTCAGAAACATCGACTGTTCATTTCTCTCCATATTTCGGGGCTTCCCAACCTGTGGTCGACCGACTTCTAGGCTAATGATAGGGATCCATGGCATAAAAAGTTTGGGAAACCCCATCGCTGTTGCTGCCTGACCTGCGTAGTTCCTCGGTCACTTTGTGTGTGTTTTACTGTGGCTTTCGGCGTTTGCAGAATCTGTTATGACTGTGGTCGAAAGGAACCTGAATGCCCATGGTAATCGTCGAGCACATCGGGATGATTTAAAACTGAAAACATGCTGATATACACAATTTAATTGCGATCTTCACACAGCATACTTCGCCGTTTAGCGGACGGCTGAATATATTTAATTTAATATATTAGAACATCTCGAAGTCAACAGCACAGTTTACACCTGTGACCAGGAGATAGATCTATTAACGGATTTGATGGAAGGATAAATGGCGAGCGAGATTCATAAATAATATAACACAACTTGATCACCAGCAACATTTTGATATCACCGCGCATGGAATGCTTACCAGGGACGCCGATGGCCACAATAAGAGGGTAGCAGATTTTCTTTGCTGTCTCCATAAGGAATTTTTGTGTTCTTCTCTTGGAATGCTTTCTACTATCCAGAGCTGCAGGAGATATCCGGCTTTTAACTCCGTCAAGTATTCTCAACATTTCTATTCCATTTAAATAAGCCTTCTTCAGAAATGAAGCACGAAGAAGCACAATGAAATATCTCTTGTGAACACCACCGAAATAAAACGTGCTCCCTTTAATTGCAAGAGCTCGCGCCCTTTATATTTCTGCTTCTCAAGTAGACAATTTGATTGAAAGGCCCAACTTTTATCGCACATTCGAATAGCCGATGATGAAACTAACTTGCATAACCGCTGGAGTTAATTGCCATCACCACTAATTCAGCATTCTTTGCCTCCGAGACCTGGATCCCCAGTGGGGAAGTAACATTCTCCAGGACAGAAACCCAGCTGGAATGCTGACGATGGCGTTTCTGTTACTTTGCTTCAGATTTTAGGGCTCCATTCAAGTGGAAGTGTTGGCAAGCCTATTCTTTCAGCGTGTTAAAGTAACTGTCTCAACAGCTCTGTTTCAATTCTGATATTGTTACTCCCTTCGATCCAGCTCTACGTATCTCAATCCGACAAAGATGTTGCAATTGTTTTGATTTTCATTGAATGCCACATTAAAGTGGTCCTCCGCTTGGCCTTTCTGACGTCACCGCTCCTTGTGAAATACGTGGGGTGCTGATGTCTCCACCACACCGGGCCACCGGGGTCAGAGAAACATCGGGCCATTGGATACTATATACCTCAGAGACAGTCCCTTCGGCACATCCAGTCGGTCCCAAAGTATATCATTGCCTCGTTCCTTCCACCTGCAACCGGACAATGGCCGCCAATCCCTCCTAACAAATGTAAGTTTCCCTTTCATTTTGAAATCGAACCTGACTCAAACTTTTCTGCTCTCGGCTGGTTCAACAAAATCTGTGTGAACATTGTCCAAATGTTCCCTTTGAAATACACCACCCTGCACTCTAAACAGATTACCTCTGTTTCTAGTCTCATCCAACATCAGCAGAAAATAATTCCCTGCATTTACCCCATCTGTGTGCCTCATAATGTTGTATCTCTCTAAGAAATCTCGAACACTTTGGAATGAATTCCAAACCAATCCAACGATTCCCTATGAATAAAATCATTAAGTCTCGGAAACAAACTTGGAAATTTCTTTGCACTCTGTCAATCTTATTTCAATCCTTCCTTATTGAACAGAAACGCACCAATTCCTAACGTTGGGCTTTATACCGTTCAATATACTGGCAGAGAGGGGCCGACTGTTTCAGGTGCGACGACTATGACATAATGGATCATTATGTCATTTTTGAGGCGTTCGGGGTCTTCCCAAAGTCCATGTTATAAAATGTGCCAAACCTGGACGTATAGATAACAGAGAGTAGAATGTTAGCATTCATCTCGAGAGAATGAGAGTTTTAAAACAAAGGCGAAATGCTCGGGGTTTATAGGGCACTGGCTAGACCCAAATCGGAATATTTGTGTACTGTGTAATTTTGGAGCCTTATCTACGAAGCTAAATTCAGACATTTGATCAGGTCCTGAGGAGGTTCGACTGACTTACCGGCGGAATGAAACGTAGTGGGAAGCGTTTGGTGGCTCCGACCCTATACTCATTTGACTTTGAAACAATGAGGTGGGATTGATTGGATGTGCAGAGGGTGCTTTGTGCAGTTAGGGAGTCTAAAGCTAGAGGGCACAAGCTCAGAATTGTAGAACGCCACTTTAATACAGAGTGAAGAGGAGTATCGATTGCAAGAAAGTCGTAAATCTTGGATAATCATTGTCAGACGGCCGTGGAGGGCAAGTCAACACTTACATACATTGATGAAATTGATGTGTTCCTGATCTGTCAGAACGACTGCATTTATGAAGTAAACTCAGAAGAATGGGCCTCAGAGGCTTAATGAATCGGCCTCGACGGAGCAAACTCCGTGATCCGTATGGACGAAATCTGCTCCTTCGGCGTAAGAGAGAACTGGAGTTTGTTACAAGAGAGAAACAATTTGGAAACAATTGGGGAGGTTGGAAAAATGTAAAACATCAGAATCTAACGCTGTTCAGAGACTGAAGGATCTGTACAGGACTGAATATTGCGGTGACCAATCAAATCAGTTGAGCCGCGAACAGCACAGACAGTGCCCCGGTGTTCACTAAGTATGATCGCCGAGAGCGAGGACAGGATGCATGCGGATGTTGCGTTGTCCTGCCAAATTATGTCAGCTCTTACTTGAGTCGACAGAAATTCGGTTTCACCAACAGTGCGCAGTGTGGGGGTGATCCTCCGACACAGTACTGGTGCATTATTATGATCGGAGACATTTCGTTAATCATCAGAAAAACGTGCCCAGCAAGAAAAGCACACGGAGGGTCAGGGCAGGAAACACGACTGATCAATCTAATTCGGCAACTCCGCATTTGGAAGCGCGTGCCGCTCCTCAGCAGTGTCCAGGAAAGTTTTGTTGGAACATTTCTACTGTCGAGGGATTATAGCAACAGTAGCATCTATTATCCAAGACCTCCTCCATCCGGACTTCGCTCCCTTCTCGCTGATGGAACCATGAAGGTGGTACGGGCGGCTTAGCTCACATTCCAACAGCTTCGACCCTCAGGCCCCTGCATAAGCTTGGCTAATTTCACGAAACACAAGTCTGAACTAATGGCACATCCTACGGACTCAGCTTGAAGAAAACCCCACCCAGAGTTCCGAGTATCATTCCTCTCACTCCTTCTCTGTGTGTGTCTCAGTCTGCCTCTCTCTCTTTCTCTCTGTTTGTCTTTCTCTACCTATCATCTTAATTAACTATCTATCTGTATTCTTCTCTGTATCTAGCTATCTGTTGATCTATTCCTTCAGTCTATCTATCTATCTGTCCACCTGTCTGTTTGTCTATCTCTCTATCTATTGTAGCTATTGTATTTGTCCACGTCCTGCAGCATTTTATATCCGTGGAGTGTTTGTGAAGTGGAGCAGTTGGGGGTTTACTATTTTCAGGTGTATAAAACCGGGTTGGATCTCAAATGGCTTCCCTGACCTTTAGACTGGGAAGTGTGCTGCAGGCAGAGGGTTCGCGCACTTCTTGATAAGAATATTACCGTGTGCTTTCCTGTTTGAATAAAGGAAGATTTGCAGTTCTAACCTGATAACTAGAGACCGTCTCTTTCCGCGTACCGCGCGGGATCGGTAAAGTTCTTGGTTTAATGTAGCATGCGTTTGTCAGATGCGTGGCTGCATATGGCGGTGTTTTATCTCTCTGACTCACATGCAATTTTACTGGGTGCCGTTAAGTTCCTGGATGCCAACCTTCTTCTCCAGACCATGTAAGTGGACTCAATGCCACATCCACCCCCTCCCGGTGTGTCACCTGATTCTTAAATGTGGCTGTTGGAGGTGAGGTTCTCCTTCGCTTTTCCAAGGGCTGAAGCTATATCGCACGATCTGAATAGCTGGCTTCCGGAACGAATCAAATGGGGCTTCATCCGTGAGAAAATATATATAGATATATAAATGCACAGTCTCTTGACAGATTGGTGTCAGGATAAGCAACATAGAATGTAAGACCACAGTCAACTCTTTCACTGCTTCAGCCTTCCTCCGCCGGCACTGTCGTTGTGTTGTGTTGGGCCGCCTCCGGTGTTAAGGTCCTGGCTGGATCGCTCTTCGTCTGTAACCTCTCCCTGGGCCCTACCGCCATGGGTTACCATACGTGGAACCAGGCGCCACTGTGTTAAAATCCAATCGACGACGTACTCGGGAGTTCAGGAACATGCAAACCTTCCCACCAAAACAAGGTGACGATCCTTGCAGAGGATTCTACCCAAAACATATCTGTAAATACTTTGGTGATGTGTAGAGAGAATCATGTTTTCGAATATCGCTGTTTGTAGAAATGACGGAGAGTCCCGAATTCCCTGCAATTGGTCGGGAATCCATTGTTTGCTCTGGAAATTGCACGGATATAGCACAGTGAATGTTTACTTGTCCTTCGTGTATCGTGAACAGACTTAAACCATTTTCAAAGAAGGATCCGCGAGATGTAAGGGTTACGTTAGCAAGGCCGTTCGGTGTATTTCCTTGTGTTATAGTAGATAGCGTGCTAGGTGGCAGGGGGCGGCGTGTGGTGGTCTTATTGCATGTTGGATGTCCCAGACTGCGTAGGCGCAAAGTAGTTTTATTTTCAGATGTAATGCATTCTACTATTTGAGTGCAGAGCGTTTTGCTAGATGCTGATCAATCTGTGGAGTGCGTTGCTATGGGCGCTTGAGTCGGGAAGAGTACTTGGTATATTCAAAGCCGAGTTTGATATTTCCATATTCACCGAGGAGGTGAAAGGTTATGCGCAGAAGGCAGGTGTATAAGATGATGAGAGGTATTGATCCTGTGGATATTCAGAGGGTTTTTTTTTCCCCAAGGCTGTAATGGTTGCCACAAGAGGACACAGGCTTAAGGTGCTGGGGAGTAGGTACAGAGGAGATGTCAGGGGTGAGTTTTTTACTCAGAGAGTGATGAAGGCGTGGAATGAGCTGCGTCAATGGTGATCGAGGCGGATACGATAGGGTCTTTGAAGAGACGTTTAGAAAGGTACCTGGAGCTTAGTAAAATAGAGGGTTGTAGGTAAGGCTAGTAATCTCTAAGGTAGGGACATGTCCGGCAGAACTTTGTGGGTGTAAGGGCCTTCATTGTGCTGTAGGTTTCCTATGCTCCATGTTCTATGTTATCTAGAATGGGGTTGACAGGATGATATATCAGCGTTAATGGAATGCCGCATCGGATTCGATTGACCAAATTGTAATGTTATACCGCACGATCCAAGGTGCCTATGTTGTTGTGTTATGGTCACAAAACGCTTCCTTTAAAAAAGTGAGCTGTATATTTACAATAAAGCAGGCGGGGAGCTGAAACACGTTCCGATATTTCATGTTTTACCTCACTGAGGTCTGATGAACATGAAGTCAAATTTCATCATGTTTCGTAACTGAAGCCGTCGATTCCATCTGAATAATAAACAACAGTTGTCCTACACTATTGATAAGACTCAGTATTGGAATCACGCCTGCACAGCAGGGGATTTATAGATAACAATCAAATATTACTTGTGTATTTCCACTGACTTCAAGAATAGGATGTGCAAGGTAACTGCATCGATTATTTTTAAAACAAATGTCTTCTGGTGCCTCCAGTGCCCTTCAATGGAGAAAATTCAAATGGCTACGTGCCCAGGGATTCCTGCAACAGTCTCCTGAAGATGGTACTCCGGGCGAATACTTTGCCCTTTATTCCTCACGATGGAATTGGCTGACCTGCTGAATTTCCCTAACTTTGTGGGCGTGTTACCTTTGATGTGCACAATCAATGTCAGGAATGTCGGCGTACAATTGTACCCAATAAAGTGGCCACAAAGTGTATCGCGAAAAAAAACATAACACGTCAACCTAAGTTATCACGGAGACAGACGTTTAGTTTTAATTAAAGATATATACTTCCTTTACTTCAGGAAGGAAGGATAGGGTACTTTTGCATAAAACCTGATACAGCGATCACAACAAACATTTTAAAGGTCTCCAATTATAAACGTGCTGATGCGTTATTTCCCAAATGACCGTATTACTGAACACGTTTAACTGCGCGCTGGGCACTGCCTCACCATCTTTACAAGCATATCCACGGAAAATAGCACCACAATCTTCAGCTGCTCTGGCAGTGGTCCTCAAAGCAGTTGGCGGCAGTTATCTCTGTCTCCATCGGCAGCGTGCTCATCTCTGCATTTAACATGCTCTGGGTAATGGGGAAACGGGGAATATATTGAAACAATATCTCCAGTGTAGCACCAGGAGGGAGGTGAATACACTCGTGGTAATTTCATTTAATTGATTACAGGATATTGAACTTTATTCCAGTAAGTGGACACCTAACTGGAGGTGATTTTTCTGTCTGAGTACTGCGCCTCTGTGGTGTCGTTGTCTCTTTACAACAAACTCTCAGCGAATTTTGTCCACAGCAGCCTTCAGGGTCTATAAGCAGCTATTAAACTGTCTTGAAAGCGAGCAATGGATCGAGGCGATAATCGCAACTGGACGGAACAAGGATTCAAGTCTTGACTCCTTCCTGGAGCAGGCGGAATTGTGAAGAGAAGTGGAGTTATTGTCAGCGTGAGGTGATGTACTAATTTAGGATCGGAAACATGTTAACAAGGTGATCTGGATGAGTTCAATACAAACGCTGACGGGCTGGGAGAGGATCTATGTGCTAATGAGGTTCTAGTCCTTCTTTATGAGTGTGTCGTGATTTGAAAATAGCCCAGGGTGATATCACTTATCGTTAGGGAACATAAAATGCAATTTCTGAATATGGCGGAATCAGACTCGGGAGCTCAGCACAAGGAAGGTTCTGATACAAGCTGGGGAACACCCCGGCTTTTAAAACAGCGCAATTATCTCGGCGATATGTTTTGCTGTTCAACGTTAGACCTTATCACAAAGGGTCAGAATTTGTCCAGTCTGCAGAACCATTTTGAGGAGTCTGACCCACCATTCCATTAAGCAGATTTTCCCCCTCAAACCCATTCCTCTGCCATATGCCTCGTAACCTTTGACACACTTACATATTAAGACCCTATCCATCTTCGCATTAACTGTAGCCAATGCCTTGCCGATGATATTTAGGATAATTCTGCCTGTCATAATTCCACTGCCTGTGGTCAATTATCTTGGTGTCCATTTCTCAACTGGACACTCCCTGTCATTAGGGATTTGAAATCGTGAACTCAGGAGATATCGCTGCAAGAATAGTATTTCCACAGAGCAAGTACTGAAACTGTTATAATCTTCTCGTGCTAACTACGATTAACTGGCGAGTATGAATGTGGCACTGGATGGTGCCTGGTTTTATAGAGAGGACATTGAGACTCAATACTTTGCGCAGAACTGTTTCAATTGGAAGGTCTCGGTATCAAGAGAAAGATAATAAATAAATTTCCCACTTTATGCTTTGTGTTTTGTTGAGCGATGTAGCTCAGATGCTTGACATTATGCTACTCATTGAGAGTTGAAGAGACGATCCTTTAAATGGTTGGAGCTTTTCATTTCCTCAAAAGCGATAACCAGTTGATAGATTGGTGAAGGAGATACTGGATTAAAAGCGGAAATGCAACAACTAATGGAAAAAAAATATTTTATGCACAGCGTGTAATTTCACTTTCACACTGATAAGAAAGCTGATCACTTCAAACATTAAAGTCAGGGCAATCTTAGCTCAGCATGGAACTATAATCTATAACCTGACCCTATTTCCAGAATGTTATATTGATCTGTAGGTGTTACAGTATCTGTCCACTCTAATAATTCAGTCAAAACATTGCTTCCGGATTTGAAATTTAAATGTCTTGAAACCAAGAATACCTCAACTACAACCTGAACCTATATATTGCCGATTTGGAAAGGTAGAAGCCAGTTTCCAAGGGAAAGGACACATTCAGCGTACATTGCCACAAGGGCGTTCCAGAGTCATGCAGTGCAGCGACGATGCAATCATCTCTGTTCCTCCCCCCCCCGTATATTTTAAATAAAAGATTTATGTAGTGAGATAGATGGTACTATCAAACTGCAGCGTAATATCACATGCGGTCGCAGCTCATATTGTTCCTGAGAACGGATGCGGTCCTGAAGATAGCATACACGGAGCTTCCCTTCGAAGACGTGAGGCAGGACCTGAAAATGTAACTCAATTTGAAGCGGAGGTTGGTTGATTATTGATTAGTAAGAACGCCAAAGGATACGGGAAGAGGAAAGGAGAGTGGGAGTCTGAGTGTTAATAAATCAGCCATGATGCAAAGGCAGAGCAGACACGATTGGTCTAATTCTGCTCCGGTGTCTCATGGTGTTGGTCTAATCTCTGGCGATTAAATGCGTCCTTTCCTTGGGAGGTGGCGTTACGGATATCGCCGTCCCTCTCCCTCTGCAGCTTGTCGTTGGGTAATAAAAGAGTTAAATGCTGAACCGTGCTGAACCGTGTCGTTATGTAGCTCAGAGAAAAGGGCCAGTGTAGCATATTCACTCTAAGCAGACACGGGACTGAAAATGCGAGGAATCACGGATCAGCTGGCTAACTGGAACAAGTTGTCAAATAAGAAATGGGGTGTGTGAGGAATCAAATAAGAAAGTTATATTAGAAACATAGAAAATCTACAGCACGATACAGGCCCTTCGGCCCACAAAGTTTTACCGGACATGTCCCTACCTCAGAAATTACTAGGCTTATTGTGGCTAATTATTATCAAATGGAACTGATTTTGTAAGAGGATGCGCGAGGAATCAAGTGATAAAGTGATATTGCGGTTAATGATTATCACATGGAACTGATATTCAATAAGAATCTGTCAATTCACTGAGATAACTAGTCAGGGAATAGCGGAATCAGAGACAGGAAGTTTTGTAAAAGGTAGTGGACAGGGCAAAATATAACTTCCAGTGATATTGCTCGGAAGAAACACGGTAACTATACATTTCTATACTATATATACTAAACTATTCACTATACATTGAACTGTTCAAGAAGACTCAGACATCATTGTTGGGAGAAAAAATGCTTGGACTTTAATCCCACATTTTCTTCGGTTCATCCCTCTTTCTCCAAATTCTACAGGAGACCATGGCACCCGCATTGGTCTCAGGAATCCCTGCCTCTCGTTGGTGACATGTAACAGTCCATGTTTGAAGTCTTCTCCGGTTACACGCCCGCAACTTGCACCGTTACACTGACGTCTGCACAGGCGCTTCTTCATGCACCCATTCTCAGCTCTTCAATTTTATCAACATTGCCTCTAACTTCCAGACTGACCTTAAAACCACTTGGTCCATCTATGACACTTCCCGACGCGTTTTCGATTTCTCTTCTTCGTGTCTGGAAACAAACTGCCTACCAACTTCCTACCACGCTATGTTTTGAAAAAATGTTATACCCTTTTCTCTGTCTCTTCGTCTCCCCGGTATCTGTTTCCAAAACGCGACTTTCATTCCAGCACATCAGAGATCAGATATGTTCTCCTTCTTGAAAGAAGTGTGTTCCTCTCCCTCCTCTGTTCATGCTGCCCTCACCGGCAGCTGCTCCATTTTCCGTACACCGGCGCTCACTTAATCATCTTGGTACCTTATGATGTCCCTCTTGTCTTTACCTTGCATTATTTCAGCCTCTGCAGCCAACACATTTTCGTTTGCCTCTCGCGCTATAATCAAAAGGACAGTAACATTGAAAGTTTCTTTTTCTCTGCCTTCCAGTTCTCGAAGGGAGCGATTGCTGCTTGCTACACTTCTACATTCGTCCCTCCCCACTAATTTCCCTTCCACAAGTTATCACAGGAAGCGGCGTAACTTCCACAGCTGGTCATACACCTCTTCGCTCAGCTCCATTCAGAGCTTCAGGCAGTTAATCCAGCTGCAAGTCCGTGTGAGTTGTTCATTCTCTCTGTTCCTCCTATGCATCCTGGCTGTTCCACTTTCTCTGTCAGTCCCAGGCTCTTGCCTTCTCCCCGTATCACCTCAGGCTCTGATGAATCAAGCCTACACTGTTACGAATGCAGCAGCAATGAATATGAAACTGGGACAGGGTTTAAAACAAATCCAGAGATTTATGAACCTCTGCTCAAAACTGAGAAAAGTTTACGAACGACTAACTTAACCCGAAGCTAACGGCCAGACGGCAATATCTAACAAACAGTCAAGCTTAGAAACGGTTCTTAACGAATTCTCGTCCAAGCACAGACTTAAAGTGATAGATTCAAAAGTCCATGTGATTTATACAGTCAGTCAGGAGAAACTTCCCTAAAACAAACAAATCCTTCGAAGTAACGACGATCTGCCGATCCCACAGCCGGGAGATGCCCTTTTCGCATGAAATCAGGAGGAAATCACAGGAACTGACCTTTTGACTGGAGGGTGGTCACTGCACAAACCTTCCTGACCTTACAGGGGTGCAGCTCAGATGTGCATGCCACAGTTCCTGAACGAAGCCAAAAACAAATGTCAATCATTCCCGAGACGCTGAACAACATTAACGTTATCCAGTTATTTGAACTCAGATAACTCCGGTAGTGCCTTCACTCTCCGATACTGGTATGCAAGGGGAAAATAAACGTGCACCAAACCAAACCGGTTTACACGTCCGACTGGTAACAACGTTGCACAAAAAAAAAAATGAGAACCCCGTCACAAACCGCGGGTTGGTTTAAATACTGTTTGGAACATGCCATCACGTGACATAACATCACCCCAGGGCCAAGAGACAATTACATGATCCCACTCACAAGACCATTGAATCATCCCACTATCCCGTGATCAAACTGTGAGCATGTAACAATGCCAACCTTTGATTTTACTGTACAGATATGGCCTGAACCGTTGCCTGTGCCAATGAATTCCACAGATTCACCATTCTCTGGCTAAAGCAACTTCTCCCCACCTTTGTTCTAAAAAGCTGACCCTTCATTCTGATGCGTCCTTCCTGGTCCTACATACTCCCACCCTAGGAAATAACGGCTCCACATCCACTCCATCAAGGCATTTCCCCCTTCGATAAGTGTCAATGAGGTTACTGATTTCCAGTGATTACAGTCTCATCGTCATCAAACACTCTTCATATTCAAGCCTTTCAGACGTGGAATAAAGTTCTTAAACCTCCTTCGAACTCTCTTCATTTTCAGTACATTCTTTAGCGGATAGTTGTCCCAAAAACTGATCACAGTTCTCCATGTGAGGACTCACTACTGTTTTATAAATTCTCCAGATTTCATCCTTGTTTTTTTTTATATTCTCCTGCGCTTGAAGTTAATGGTGACATTGCATTTGCCATCCTCAGCACAGACGAATTCTGCAAATTAACCTCTTAAGAATCCTGTGCAAGGACCCCTTGCGCCTCGAGATTGTATATTCCCCTTTGTGTAGACGGGGAACCCTTTCACTTTTTCTGCCAAAGTTCATGACCATACACTTCCCGACACAATAGTTCATCTGCCATTTCTTTACTCATTCTGCCAATCAGTCCAGGTCCTGGTTCAGCTTCTCTACTTGATCAAAAACACCTACTCTTCACTTATCTTCTTATCGACTGCAAACCTTAGAACAAAGTCATCAATTCCATACTACAAATTGTATTTATAGTAAAATTTCGTAAAAGTATTAGATTCCAACACAGAACCCTCTGGAACACGACTGGTCACCGGTAGGCAACCGGGAAAGTGTCAGTTTATTCCCACGCTTTGCCTCCTGCCGGTCAGCCACTGTTTCATCCATGGTTGAATTTTTCCCTTGATTGCCATGGGATCGTAGCGAGTTAAGCAGCCTCGAGAACAGCACTTTAACAAAGGACTCTGAGCATCCAAATAAAAATGACAACGGGTTGTCCTTTATCTCTCTATGTTGTTACTTCTCCAAAGTATTCCAGCAGATTGGTCAGGCAAGGTTTTCAAGAGGGAACCATGCGCACTAGGAACTTTGTGATCACGTGCCTCCAAATACTCCGAAATTTCATCCTCGATAATTGAATCGAGCATCTTCACAACTGCTGAGGTTGGACTAATTGGCCTGCAATCTCCTTCCTTATGTCTCTCACCCTTCTTGAAGAGTTGCAATTGTCCAGTCTTCGAGCAGCATTCCGGAATCTCGAGTTGTTTTTTTTTAATGAAAATTCGTTACTACTGCATGCACAATCTCGGCGGTCACCTCTTTCTGGACGCAGGGGCGAAAACATCTGGACCAGGCTACATATCTACTTTCAGACCCTCCGGCTTCTCAAGAAACCTCACCCTAGTAATGGTAAATTCGGGAACTTATTGACCACAGACAGGAAGAACTTCCAGCACCCTGTTACTACCTTCAACATGGATGACCGATGGAAAATGCATTTTCAGTTCGTCGCTATTTTCCTGTCCTCCATTATTATCTACATAGCTTCGTTTTCCAGCGGTCCGTTATCTACACTGGCCTCTATTTCAGACGATGATTTCTGAATAAACTTATGGCATCTTCCTTAATATCATTTGCTACCTTACTTACGTATTGAATGTTTACTGCATTAATTATCCTTTTAAATTTGCCTTCTGTTTGTGTTTGAAAACTTCCCAATCCTCTAACGTCCAAATTTTGTTTCCTCGAATTTGTCTTTTATGATATACCCTCCCTTTGTTTTTATGTCAGTTCTGACTCCCCTTGTCAGGCACGGTTATGTCATTTTACCTTTAGAACACTTCTTCCACTTTGGAAGGTTTATTACCCGTGTAATCCGAACTACTTACTGAGATTTCAGGCATTACTACTCGGCTAACATGTCTGTCAATGTTCTTTTCCTATCAATTCTGGCCAACTCTTCTCTGATGCCTCCTGTAATTCCCTTCAATCCACTGTAGGACCCAATGCATTGAGATTATTTTCTCCTTCTCAAAGTTCATGGTGACTTCAAGGAATTTATCATCATCTTGGCCTGAAGGATTTGTTTAACTTAAGCTCTCTAAGCACTTCCGTTTAATTGTATTACGCACAACACAGAACAGCTAAACCCTTAGTAGAATCAACCACGGTTGCTCTATTAGCCATATCGTAGGCATTCTAACACCCGCCATACCTTAGAGTCGAGCACCAAACGAATCTGCCCAATATAGCTCGAATTTGCAATCCCGCATGACTATTGAAACATTGCTATTCTGGCATACTTTATCTACCCCCATGTGTAAGTTGTACACTACGTATTTACTGCGGATCGTTGGAGCTTCCAGCATGAAATTGATGAATGCATTGATAGGAACGGTCCAGGAGAGCATAAAATTGAGTGCAGTTAAAACGGAGGTTGATGATTTCATGAGTAGTGAATTCGTAAAAAGGTTTTGCCAAGTAAGCAGGAGAATACGGTTGAGAGGGATAACCAATCGGCGATAATGGAATGCCGGAGCTGACTCGACAGGACAAATTTGCAATGTGTGCTCTCTATATCGGATAATCCGAGGTGCAGACGCTGTTGTGTAAATCGTCACAAAAGGCTTCATTCAAATAGGTAAATTCAATTTTAACAATAAACTGACGTGGAGCGTACAATATTCATCATGTTTCGGATCCGAAGCTGTAGATTTCATTTTAACGATAAAGAATAGGAATCTGGACTATTGATTAACAACAGTTTTTGAACTCTCGCCAGATCAAACTGAAGTTTCTGCACTGAACTTTAGAAAGTAATTGAACTACTGAACAGATGTCTGTAAAATACTCATCTGGTGTCGCTAATGTTCTTCAATTGAGAGACTTTATCCGACCAGGTGTCTCCAATGTGGTGCAAATGAACCAACTCCACTGATCAGAAAATACGTGTCTGTTCGGTTGGATACTAATAACGGCGCCCAGTCCAAATCTTTCGCTCTTTGTTCCTCACGATTGATATGCCCGCCCCGCCATGTTCCCCCATCATTGTGTCCGCTGTTACATTGAATGTGCGCAATGGATGTTGGCAAACGCGGCGTAGAAATGAGCTAATAAAGCGGCCACTGTGAGTATATTCTATCGTGAATAACACAATCCATGAACTTAACTTATCGTGGAGAGAGATATTATTTGTTATTTTGGAAGGAAGACCAGGACAATTCTGGACAAACACATTATTCAGCGAGCACAACAAATATTATAAGGGACGCCAATTATAAGCTTGTTTACACGACTGCGGTGGTTTCATTTTCCGAAGAATCATTGTATTGATTGTTTAAAATTCAACTGTGCACTAAACAATGCCTCACCATTTTAACAAGCAAATAAACGGGACAGAGTGCCGCGATCTTTAGCTGCTCCCTGAATCTTGTCTGCGTCACACCGTAAATGAAGGTTATTGTGCAGAGCTGGAAAACTGAATCACTGACCCTGCTCGCTGCGCCAGCCACAGTCGGATAGACATTTTCAGGTCCGTGTAGTGGCACCTTAGGAAAATAAAAACCAGGGTGGTTATCGTCTAGCACAGGAGGAAACTCGCCGACAGGGTGAAGAGCAGAACGATGGACTGTCTCCGGATCCTCATTTCCGAATCCTGCTGCTTCTCGCCATTTCTCTGTCCCCGGAGTTCCCTGCGGACTCGGCTGGACGCCAGGATCTGTCGGACGATCAGAATATCGTGGAACAAACTGAGGAAGAAAGAGAGCAGCGGATTCAACAGACGGTCCACCCAGTAAAACCACTCAAACCCAGACTCCATGGAAAGCCCTCACTTGATATTGGATTGTTTTAAATAAATACTTGCACGTTCCCTGTGCAGAATGTAATAAGGGACATCCTTTAAACTGAACACGACGCATATTGTGCTGATAACCCATTGGAAATTCTTGCATCACAATACTGTGTCTGATCTGTAGACCAACAACTGACCAGAAAGCGATCGAAAGTGAACGCTGCATTAAGCCACACGGAATAATCTAAAGACACGTAGAACAAGGCGTAGGGGACTAAACAGAACGGAACTGATGGCCGAAGCCAGCATGCTCGGTAAATATCAACTGTCTGGTGGAGCGCGACTTCAATGATCACCACCACTGGATCGGCCACTGGCGTCGCCACCAGTCAACGAGTAATTCCTTGAAGAGACCACATTTTACTCGGCTGAGTACAATTATTGCCACCAGGTTAACTGTCGGAAAGGTAAGAAATGTAGAGTTGTTAAATCTTTAACGTACAACCAAATCGCATTTCCAAAAAAAAATTCTTGCACTTCAGAACATCTCGTGATAGTACTTGTAGTCTAAACCATTGAAGATATACGGTGGGATGTATGGACAATTTACGGGTGTAGAATGTTTGCGTAAAGTGGAGGAGTGTAACACACACTGAACTCTCTATTAGTTAGGTTCTGCTGCTGCAGTCCATTGTCTTCAAGATCTGAAGGTCAGAGATGCTCTTCTGGACACCACTGTTGTACCGTTTGGACAGCTAAGTTTGTGTCATCTTTGTGCCATCTTGAATCAATTCGTCTCGTCCCCTCGATCCCTCTCGTTAATAAGGCGCCTTAGATAGAAAAGTGCCATTTACTGGATTGTTTATAATTTTTCACTCTCTTCACTGTCAACTGTAAGGCGATGTGCGTGAGCATCGCAAAAGAACTGACGTTTCAGCGCTACGCAAACCACTATGGCAAGCACCGGCAATCACTCCTTGTTCAACGAAATTTAAATCATATTTCTCCCCAATCTCATGCTTGCTCTGTTATCAGAACCTCCTGGCCATGTCTGCTTACACTTAAGCAATGACATTTTGCCAAATGATTTGTTGATCAGATATTTGTGTTAACACGCTGGTGGACAGTTGCACCTTAAAGAGTGGCGCAGAGAGTTTAGGGACGGAAAAGTAATGAAGCATGTCGATAATTATGTCGACGGTTTTGGACGAGGAAATCGATCATCTTTACACTTTTGTCTGATGCAGGACTCCACACGCACCAACAGAGTTGAGGCTGAACTGTTTCATCCATTTAGCGACAACGGAATTGAAAATAATATTTAAAAAAGTAGTTAACAGACACATTGGTATATCGATAAAGCATGGCAGGAAACAATATTCGCTGTCGATATGATATACACATGATTGCTGTTCAAGGTATCAACTCGGATTCCCGCCCTGCCGTCCACGAGCCTCTCTGTTAATGGTCGGCGTCTATGGCATCAAGAGGCTTCGGATCCCCCGGTATAAACCTGACGATCGCCAGCTCTGAGGAAGGTTATGACGGAAGCAGTTAGAACATTACCAAACAATTAGAAGTGAAAGTATTGTATTCTGCTACTCCGTGAATTTCAATAGCGTAGAACCACCATGCAAAAACTTAAAAATAATTTGCAGCCTCTGCCTACACACAATACCGGAAACCAGTGTAACCCGTGCAAAATACTGAATTAACTCGGTGAGGTATCCTCTCTGAAACCGGAGAAAGAGTTGCCATTTGCGGCCCTGACTTTTCATCATTGGTCCTCAGCTCCCACCCTCTTACTGTGTCTTCTCCCTCTGGTTTATAGGAAAAGACCCGACCAGAAACTTCGACTGTTTATTTCTCTCCACAGATTAGGGTTTCCCAACCTGCGGTCGACCGACTTCTCCGTTACTGTAAGGGGTCCATGGCATGAAAAGATTGGGAAGCCCCGCCACAATCTGAACAGATCCTCGTTCACGTTGTGCGTGTTTTACTGTGGCTTTCGGTGTTTGCAGAATCTGTAATGATTCCGGAAGTAAATTCCTTGTATGTGCATAGGTACTTGGCGATTAAAGTCTGATTGTGATTCTGATTCTGATTATAGTCGAAAGGAACCTGAATTACCATCGTCATCGTCCAGCAGATCGCGATCGTTTAAGCCTGAAAACATGTTGAAATACACAATTTAAATGCGAAATGCACACACCAACCTTCGCCGTTTAGCCGACAGCTGAAGATGTTTAATATACTAAAAAATTCTCGAAGTCCATAGTACAGTTTAAACCCGGTACCAGGAAATACATCTATTAACGGATTAAATGGAAGGACAAATGAGGAGCGAGATTCATAAATAATATATCACAACCTGATCATCTGTAACAGTTTGAAATCGCCACGCATGGAAAGCCGGTGACTACAATAACAGGGTAGCATATTTTCATTGCCGTATCCATGCTGTATTTGTATTCTCTCGTTGGAATACGTTCTACTATCCAGAGCTGCAGGAGATCTCCAGCTGAAAACTCACCCAATTATGAACAATATTCAAATTCTATTAAATAAACCCTCACGAGAAATGAAGCACGGAGACACACAAAGTAATATTTCAGATGAAGACCACCGAAATGAAACGTGCTCCCCTTAAATGCAAGACCGTGTGCAACTGGCCATTCATATCAGCTGAGCTGCGAGCCATACATACAGTGACCCTGTGTTCACCAACTGTGAGCGGTGACAGCGAGGGCAGGATGCATGTGGATTTTGCGTTGCCCTGCCAAATTATTTCAGCTGATACTTGCATCGACGTAAATCAGTGTTCACCAGCAGTGCACGGTGTGAGGATGATACACCGACACAGTATGTGTGATTTACAATGTCCGGCAACTTTTGGGTAGTCATTAGAAAAGTGTTTCTAATTTCACTGATCACCAAAAAGGTACACGGCGGTTAAAGGCAGGCACCAGAACTGACCAGTCCAATTCGTCAGCGCCGCATTAGGAAGTGCCTGCTGTCCTCAGCAGGGCGCATGGAAGACCTGTCGGAAAATCTGTCCTGTCAGCAGCACCTATCATCAAAGACCTCCACCATCCGGAACACGCTCTCTTCTCGCTGATGCCTCCGTGAAGGTGGTACGGGAGGCTTAACTCACGTTCCAGCAGGTTCCACAATTAAGCCCCTGCATTAGCTTAGATAATTTCACTCAACCTGCCTAAACTAATTCCACAACCTGTGGACCCAACTTCAAGTAAATTTCCATATAACATTCCTTAGAATTCCTCTGTCTGTCTATCGTTCTGACTATCCCTCAATCAGTCTATTACACTCTATCTAGCTATCTAACGATATATTTTTTGTCTGTCTGTCTGTCTATCTATCTATCTATCTATCTATCCATTTATGGCTAACTCGAGAAGGCGCAGTTTTAATGTTCTTTGATACAGAGGAGATATCAAGGGAAGGGTTTTTTTTTCTTACACACAGAGTGGTGAGTGCGTGAAATGTCTACGATAAAACAGACGTGGAACTGACGAACATCACCTTATTTCATGTTTTACTAGACCTAGGCTTCCGGCAGAGGAAGTCAAAGTTCATCGTGTTTCGGAACCGAAGCTGTAGGTCTCACTTCAGTGATAAAGGACAGGAGTTCCAGGAAACTGATGAGCACCCGTTTTTGAAATCACGCCGGTGCAACCAAGAACTTATAGATAGCAATTAAATATCAGTTAATAATTGTACCGAGCTTAAGAAAAGGACTGATCATATAAGTGAATCGATTATTGTAAAAAAGGACGTGGTGTCTCCACGTACTAGTATGGAGGGACTTTATCCGGCCACGAATCTCTAATGCGGTGACCATGAACCAAACGCACTGATCAGGAAAAAAATGTGCCTGTACGATTGGATCCTGACGGTGGAATTCGGTCCGAATCGTGTGGTCTTTCTTGTTCACGATGGAGACGCCTGAACTGCCAGGTTTCCCCATCATTGTGTGCGCGCTCCTTTGGATGTGTACAGTGAAAGTCGGGAAACTCGGCGTAGAAGTGCACGTTACAAAATGGCCAATGAATGTAAATTGCATCGTGAAACAACATAAGTGATATTTAAGTTGTCCTGCAGGCACACATTCCGGAGGAAGGACAGGGCAGTTCTGGACAGACAAATTAGTTAGCAAGCACAACAAATATTTTAAGGAACGCGAACGATAAACTTGTTTACATTACTGCTGATGTATCATTTTCCGGAAAAATCATGTTATACAACACGTTTAACAGTACGCTAACACGGCCTCACCACCTTAACAATTAAATGAATGGGATAGAGCACCACAGTCTTTAACTGCTCCCTGAATTTGGTCTGGGTCACACCGTAAATGAAGGTGTTTGTGCAGCAGCTGAAAAGCTGAATTACAGTCCCCGTTTGCTGCGCCCGCCACAGTCGGATGGTCGTTTCCAGGTCCGTGTAGAGGCACCGCAGGAAAATGAAGACCAGTGTGGTTGTTACCCAGCACAGGAGGAAACTCGCCGATAGGGTGAAGAGCAGAACAATAGACTGTCTGCGGCTCTTCATCTCTGGATCCTGCCGCTTCTCGCCATTTCTCTGTCCCCTAAGTGCTCTGCGGATTCGGCTGGACGACAGGATTTGTCTGACGGTCAGAATGTTGAGGAACAAAATGAAGAAGAAAGGGAGCAGCGGATTCAACAGACGGTCTAACCAGTAAAACCACTCAAACCCAGGCTGCTTGTGAAGACCCGACTTGGGATCGCATTGTTTCGAAAAAATCCCTGCAATTTCCCTGTGCAGGAAGTAATAGGGAGTGTTCTTTAAACAGAATGCGACGCATATTGTGCCAATAACCCGTCCTGCAATTCCTGGCGTACAGTACTTGGATTGAATCTTAGACCAGCAAATGGCCACAAAGCGATCGAAAGTGAACGCTACAGTCAGCCACACGGAACAATCTAAAGACACGTAACACAAGACGTAGTGGACTAAACAGAACGGAACTAATGGCTGAAGCCAGTATACTCGGTACGCTTCAACTATCTGGTAGAACGCGACCTCGATGATAACCACCATCAGATCGGCCACGGCCATCGCCACCAGATACCGAGTGACGCCTTTGGAGAGACCACACTTTCCTCGGCTGAGTATCACGATCGCCACCAGGTTAACTGTCGAAAAGAAAAGAGAAAGTAGAATTACGACCTCAGAATCATCCAATCAAACCGCGTTTCCAAAGGTAATAATTACACTACTGTGTATGTTTTAACAATATTTATAATCTTAAACCACTATAGTTGTACGGGGTCATACAGGGACAAAGTTGACTTCTGCAATTGTACGACAGATCAGCTCTTGATTAAAAGTTTGTGCAACGTGACATATGTTACCCTCAGCGAAAACGCGATTCGTTAGAGTGGCCTTCTGTAGCTGTAGCCCAACCTTTGCAACACTTGAAATACTCGTCTGCATACTCCGCCGGTGTAACGCGAGTTTATAAAAGTTACACGAACCACGTAGTGTAAGAAAATGCGCATCTGTTGCCCCTGCACCAGTCAGCAAGAACCTATTGAAGTGTGGGTGAAGAGACAGCCGTTCCTCCCTTATTCCGAACCGAAAGTATTCCAAGCCAGGTGATAATGCAGATGCTGTAAAACCAGTGTATTCCAGCCAAAATGCTGGAGGAGCTCAGCATAAACAGTCGACGGCCTTGGAAATCCATCAAATCTACCCTTCTGCTTTATGCACGACTTCACAAGCACCAACATATTTCTCTTTTAGAAATGTTGTGTGATCCCCTTGTATCAACATAAAGATAACCAAATGTGAGAGCGATCATGAAGATAACAGTTCTAACTACGGCAATAAGAGAGAGAGAGAGAGAGAGAGAGAGAGAGAGAGAGAGAGAGAGAGAGAGAGAGAGAGAGAGAGAGAGAGAGAGAGAGAGAGAGAGAGAGAGAGAGAGAGAGAGAGAGAGAGAGAGAGAGAGAGAGAGAGAGAGTGTTATTCCGTGAATTTCGAAAGCAGAGAACCATCGTGGAATGACTTAAAATAATTGGCATAAGATGCCGCCACGGCACCCACCCGATACTGGGAACTAGCGTATTAGGGACAAAATACTGAACGAACTCGGAGAGGCAGCTTCTCTGAAAACGGAGAGAGTGTTGACGTTTTCATCCCAGACCCGTCATTATTGCTTCTCGGCTCACACTCTCCTGTTATAGCTTCGACCCCATCCATCCTGATTCTAATGTCTTATCCCAGCACGAAACGACTGTTTATTTTCTCCATAGATCAGGGATTCGCAACCTGGGGTCGACTGACTTCTGGAATAATGGTAAGAGTGCTTGGCATAAACAAAAACACTTGGGATACCCTGCCACAGCTGCTCCCTGAGCTGAGGAGTTCCCAAATCACTTCGTTTGTCTGTTATTCCGGTTTTCCTGCTTTTGCAGAATCTTTAAATTTATAGTGGAAACCAACCTGAATGTTTGTGGCAATATTCGAGCTGATCGCGGTAGTTTAAACTTGACAAGATGTTGCGGTAAATCAATATAACAACAAATACAACTATTCATGGATTAAATGGAAGGATAAATGAAGAGCGAGATGTGTAAGTAATATATCACAAACCGATCACCGAAAACAATTTGATATCGCCACACATGTTCAGATTACCTGGGACACCGATAACCACAATAACAGGGTAGCATATTTCGATTGCTGTCTCCATGTGATAGTGGTCTTTCTTCGCTTGACTTATCACTATACAGAGGTGCAGTAGATATCCGGCTGTAACTCCGTCGATTATTCACAAAATTCCGAATCGATTGAAGATAACCCACACGAGAAATGAAGTACGAAGAAACTCAATGAAACGTCTCAGATAAATTTCACCGAAATAAAACGTGCTCCCTTCAATTGCAACAGTTCTGCGATTTTGATGCGCCCTGGTAGTTCATTCTCAAGTGAAGCAAAGAGACAGCAAATTCCATCTTTTATAACACATTCACTGAGCCGATGATGAAACCAGTTTGCATAACAGTCGGTGTTAATTATAGCTACTGCGCAACTGCTCCAGCTTTCTCTGCTTTCGAGACCTGGAGACCCAGTGCAGATGCAAAGTTCTTTCGGCCAGAAACGCAGCATTACTAATAATGATGAAGTGTATGTTCCATTGCTATAGAATGTAGGGTTCTATTCAAGTAGAAATGGTGACATGCCTATTCTCTCATCATGTCAAAACATCAATCAGAACAGTGTTAGTTCAATTCTGACATGGCGACTCCCTTCGATTAAGCTCCAGATTTCTCAATCTGACAGACACGTTCTATTAATGTGGATCTCCGCTTTGCCATTCATACGTCACTGCTCCTTGTAAGATACGCGTGGTGATGACGTCAGCACTTCAGCGGGTATTCGGGGTCATAGAAACATCGGGTCAAAAAAAATAAATATATATATGTGTGTGTGTTGTGTGTGTGTGTGTGTGTGTGTGCGTGCGTGCGTGCGTGCGTGCGTGCGTGCGTGTGCGTTGTGTGTGTGTGTGTGTGTGTGTTGTGTGTGTGTGTGTGTGTGTGTGTTGTGTGTGTGTGTGTGCCGGATGTGGAAACGAATTCTACAGATTTGCCAGTCTCTGGCTACAGAAATTCGTCCCCATCTATGTTTCTTAAAGGACTCCCTCTATACTGAAGCTCTGTCCACTGGTGACTCTCCCATAATCGAAAACATTCTCTTCATATCACCGTCAAGTCATTTCAAAACTCCATAGGCTTCTTTCTTCTGCATTCCGGTGAATCAATGTACAACTATCACACGCTCTTCATGCGATGAACAAATCAATCCTGAAATCCTTTTCTTGAATCTCTTTGGAAACATCTCCATTTTCAGCACATCGTTCCCATGATAAGGGTCCCACAACTGCTCACATTACTCCAAGTGAGTAGTCACTGGTGTTTGAAAAGCGGCAACATTACACTTTGTTTTTATATTCTCGTCCATTTGAAATGAATACCAACATTCTGTTTGCGTCACTCACCACAGGTTTAAGTTGAAAATTACACTTTGGGGAATCCTGTACAAGAACAAGTAAGTTCCTCTGCGCCACCGTTTTGCGAATTTCGGTGAATTAGACATTAGTATACACCTTCACTTCTTGTATTAATGAGCATGACCACACACTTACAGGCAAAGCATTCCATGTCCCACTTATCTGTCTATTCTCCTAATCTGTCTCTGTCCTTCTGCAGTCTCTGCACTTCCTGAAAGCTACCTGCCTCCTCTCCATCTGCATATTATCTGCAAAGATCTCACCAAAACCATCAATTCTATTAACCTATTCATCTTTTGAAATCTTAAAAAATCTAAAAGAAATCTTTTTAAAAAAAGCCGTGGAACAGCACCAGTCACTGGCTACCAACGAGAAAGTCTCCGTTTATTCCCAATCTCAGTCTTCTTCCATTCAGACACAACTTTATCCATGCTCGAAGTTTTCCTGTAATACCATGGGCTCGTCACGTGTTAATCAATTTAACCTGTGCGCCTTGTCACAGACCTTCTGAAAGTCCTAGAACACAACTTCAACCGCTTCTCCTTTGTCAATCCTGCTTGTTATATCTTCAACGATTTCCAACAGATTTGTGAGTCATGGTTTTACCTTGAGGAAGCCATGCTGACTGCGGCCTATTTAATTTAATGCGTCCTTATACCAGAAGTCTCCATTCTTGATAATCGATTGGTATATCTTTCCAATCTCTGTGCTTACTCTAACTGGTCTATAGTTTCCCTCCTTCTGCCACTCTTACTTCATGTAGAGTGGGATTTGCAATTTTCCCGTATTTCGGAAACATATCAGATTCTAGAGATTCTAGCTAAATGATTACTCCACGGTCTCTTCAGTCACCGCTTTCTGACAACTGGATTGTAAACAATTTGATCCAGGTGACTTATCCACCTTCAGACTTTATCGTTTACCTAGAGCCCTCTCTCTAAGGTATAACTTCAGACTCCTCATCGCCCGTGACACATGGAATGTCCACCATCCTTTTCGTGTCTTCCACAGTGAAGACTGAGGTAAAATACTTATTCAATTCTTACGCCAATTCCCTTCCCCCATAGTACCTTTCCAGCATCGTTCTACAGCGGTCAGATATCTAATATCGCCTCTTATTTACACTGGATGTATCCGAAGAAACATTTCGTCTGTCTTTGAACAGTGTAGAGTAGATTACTCTCGTTGTCAATCTTTACCTTCTGAATTATTTTTTTATTATTTCACTTCCCCTGTTTTTCAAAGCATTCAGTGCTTAATGAGCCATTCATTTTGCTCCATTATATGGCCTCCCTTTACGATCTCTCTTAACTCTCTCCTTCAGCATTCTCCGCATAACCGTTAACGCCCTTACCAATCAACTGCAACTTATAAAAAATTCCAATAACAGCTTACAGCAGTTTGTGTCAGGGAATCACGCATATTCAACTCCTTCTGCTAAAGGTCGTCTCGTCATGAACTCTGTTCTAAAGCGACGTTTCTCTTTTCCAAGTATGCGCCCATTGACCCATGACACTTCTGAGTACGGTAAATAAGCTCCACGATACCAGTCAATTTTCCACAGCTTTCAAAGCACCTGCTGGATTCTTCAAAACTGCAGCCAATTAAACTTAGCCACCTACCTATTAAACATTCCATGCAGCATAAACCAGTCGCTGTCAGCATCATTCACGCCAATCTCAAGGTTATTTTTGAAGTCAGCCACGGGGATTCACAAGTCGCTCTGCAACTCTATTACTTGAATCTCACCGTTCACAAAATAATCCACGCTTTCATTCCGTCTATCGAATTGCTTGGCCATACGTTTCCCTACGTTGCACTCCATCTGTTACCTCCCTGCCCATTCTCCTAACCGGTGGAAGACCTTCTTCAAAATTACTACCTGCTCCTACCCACATCGTATAATTTGCAATCCTGGTCATAAGAGAACCAATCCTCAACGTTGGTTACTTCTGGAAAGCTAGCTGGGAATGATAAACTTGGAGTACTGTGCTCAGTTCTGTTCGCCTCACTACAGGAAGGACGTGGAAGCCATAGAAAGAGTGCAGAGGAGATTTACAAGGATGTTGCCTGGATTGGAGAGCATGCCTTGTCAGAATAGGTTGAGTGAACTCGGCCTTCACTACTTGGAGTGACAGAGGATAAGAGGTATCCGGATAGAGGTGTATAAGATGATGGTAGGCATTGATCATGTGGATAGTCAGAGGCTTTTTCCCAGTGCTGAAATGGCTAACACGAGGGAGCTCAGTTTTAAGGTGCTTGGAAAAAGGTACAGAGGAGATGTCAAGGGTAAGTTTTTTTATGCAGAGTGGTGAGTTCGTGGAATGGACTGCCGGCGTCAGTGGTGGAGGCGCATACGTTACGGTCGTTTAAAAGAATCCAGGATATGTACATGGAGCTCAGAACATTTGAGGGCTATGTGTAACCCGATTCATTTTCTAAAGTAAGTACATGTGGACCTATGCTGTAGGTTTTCGATGTTTCTATGTTTCTTACAGGCTTTAATCCTGATATTGCCTTCCGCCTGTTGGAGTGGATGACCCGTATTGCCCATGGAGTCATTCGCCAGGTAAATCTACCAACTTCCGTTGGCGACTTGAACCGTCGGCGTGACATTCACATTGTATGGTGGAGAACAAGTCCTCCATGCAAAGCGGGCTTAGACACTGTTTCAAAACTCAGACATTCTGCACTGTTCTTTGTATTGTCATGTATCCCTCTATTCCCCTTCGCCGCATGTTGTTTGTGACCTGGAATAAATATACTTGTGTTCTGAATCCTACAATGAGCTGAATTCCAAAGTCCAGCAATGTGGAGGTTTTACTAAAGGACATATTCATATAGTGTAAATATCCACATTATGCTGATCTCCTCAGAATAATATTGCAGTCACTCCGTGCTGGGTTTTACGTCGCAGTTGTCACCGAGACAAGGAAAACAAAGGAAAAAGGACTTTGCCATATCATTCTTAGCTAAATTTCGTAAGGCATGTTAGAGTTACATGTTTACTCTACGAACCATCCGACGGATTGTGTTTGTCGTATTTTATGGAAACTGAGACCTTCTTATATCCTGGTCTGTTGTTTACAAGTAAAAAAAACATTTTCATTAAATCGTTTCCTTATTAAATGTTTCCTGAACAAAAATACAGTTGGAATATTCCCCTTCATTTACCACAAGATCAACTACGAGCCATCACAGAAAAGTTCTGCATGCTTTGGTCTCAGATGTGTAACTTTGTATTTTATCCTGATAAAATTTAGTAAGGAATCCCCCCTCTCAGCAGCCCCCATATCAATTGGAGGCAGGTTTGTCATTCTGCATGCACACCGTGCTCGTATGCATATTTAATATTCTATGGGTGAAGCGGAAACGCAGAATGTATTTAAAGAATATAGCTTAAATTCCATAGAATTAGCAATTTATAGCACGAGAGACTGGGGAAATGTGAAGCCGCCAGCACTTAGAACGAAACTTTGATCCGCATTGGAACAGAGAGGACGTTTTCTACATGCTCCTCTTCCTCAAACCCTGAAAAGTCCAAAATTAGAAGGTCAAAATAAATTCATTGTCTGAGTGCGCGTATGTTACAGTAAACATGTAAAGTATACACAAGTAAGTAAAGAGGTATAAACATATATAACTATATAACAATTACAGCACGGAAACGGGCCATCTCGGCCGTTCTAGTCCTTGCCAAACGCGTTCTCTCACGTCGTCCCACTGACCTGCACTCAGCCCATAACCATCCATTCCTTTCCTGTCCATATACCTATCCATTTGTTTTTAAGTGACAATATCGAACCTGCCTCTACCACTTCTACAGGAAGCTCGTTCCACACAGATACCACTCTCTGAGTAAACAATTTCCCCCTCGTGTTACCCCTAAACTTTTGCCCTTTAACTCTCAACTCATGCCCTCTTGTTTGAATCTCCCTTACTCTCAAAGGAAAAGCCTATCCAAGTCAACTCTATCTATCCCACTAATAATTTTAAATACCTCTATCAAGTCCCCCCTCAAACCTTTACGCTCCAAATAATAAAGACCTGACTAGTTCAACCTTTCTCTGTAAATTAGGTGCTGAAACCCAGGCAACATTCTAGAAAATCTCCTCTGTACTCTCTCTATTTTGTTGACATCTTTCCTGTAATTCGGTGACCAGAACTGTAAACAATTCTCCAAATTTGGCCTCACCAATGCCTTGTAGAATTTTAACATTACATCCCAAATCCTATACTCAATGCACTGATTTATAAAGGCCATCATACCAAAAGCTTTCTTCACCACCCTATCCACATGAGATTTCACCTTCGGGGAACTATGCATTATTCCGTTCTACCGCATTCCTCAATGTCCTACAATTTACCATGTATGTCCTATTTTAATTAGTCCTACCAACATGTAGCAACTCACACTTATCAGCATTAAACTCGATCAGCCATCTTTCAGCCCACTCTTCTAACTGGCCTAAATTTATCTGCAAGCTTTGAAAACCTACTTAATTATCCACAAGGCCACCTACCTTAGTATCATCTGCATACTTATTAATCCAATTTACCACCCCATCATCCAGATCATTGATGTATATGACAAACAACATTGGACCCAGTACAGATTCCTGAGGCACACCACTGGTCACCGGCCTCCGACTTGACAAACAATTATCCACCACTACTCTGTCTGGCATCTCCCATGCAGCCACTGTTGTATCCATTTTACTACTTCAACATTAATACCTAACGATTACACCTTCCTAACTAAACTTCCGTGTGGAACCTTGTCAAAGGCCTTCATGTAATCCATATAGACAACATCCACTGCTTTACCCTCGTCAACTTTCTCAGTAACTTCTTCAAAAAAAATCAGTAAAATTTGTCAAACATGACCTTCTACGTACAAATCCATGTTGACTGTTCCTAATCAGACCCTGTCTATCCAAATAATTATACATACCATCTCTAAGAATACTTCCCATTAATTTATCCGCGACTGACGTCAAAATAACAGGCCTATAATTTCTAGGTTTTCTCTTAGGACCTTTTTTAAACAATGTAACCACATGAGCAATACCCCGGTTCTCTGGCACCATCCCCGTTTCTAATGACATTTGTAATATTTATGTCAGAGCCTCTGCTATTTCTGCACTAACTTCCCTCAGTGTCCCAGGGAACATCCTGTCTGGATCTGGAGACTTATCCATTTTTATATTCTTTAAAAGCGCCAGTACTTCCTCTTCTTTAATCATTATAGTTTCCATAACTGCCCTACTTGTTTTACTGACCTTACACAATTCAATATCCTTCTCCGTAGTGAATACCGAAGAAAAGAAATTGTTCAATTAATAATATACATAAATAGGTAAATAGATCAAAACGAGAAAACTAGTTTTTTCTTCATTTGTAAACAGCTTGTTTGTCTCATTTTGATTGTGTGTAGTTTTTCGTTGATTTTTTTTTGGTGTTTCCTTTTATCTACTGTTAATTCCCGCATGGAAATAAGTCTGCGTGTAGCATATGGTGATATATAACTGTTAAAGGAATAAATCTACTTTGAGCTTTCCTAATCTTGCCTCTCTATATGTTTGTAAGTGTTTTCAGTTCGTCTGTTCAGAGCAAGCGAATGGAGCTCCGTCGTTATATTTCAGACCACAGTGCACAGATACTTGGTAGGAAGGGGAGTGAAGTGTTGCAGGAGGTCGGAGCTGTGAGAGGCCGACACAACTATAAATCCTGGAGAGAAGGATATCGAATCCCTCAGTAGGAAAGATAACGAAACGTCACTGAATTTCGGTCGGAGCAGGGGGCCTCGGCAGACGAGCTGTCTCTTTGAGACTTTCGTCCACATCGGCTTTTGGGGTGAAATCCATATTCATGCCATCAGGCTAGAGACTGCCCAAACGGAATATAAGGTATTGTTTCTCCAACCTGAGCGCAGCCTTACCCCAGCAGGGCAGGAAATCATCCCAACTGGACAGAATTAGTATCCAGGTCCTGACTCCTTCCTATAGCAGGTGAGATTGTTGGGAGAAGTGTAATCGTTGTTAGCCTGAGGAGAAGTAGTAATTTTGTATTGGAGAACAGGATGAAAATATATTTTGGGTGAATGTTGGGATGGTTGAATACAAGCGTTTGGAGAAAGGTTGTGGAGATATGGGCATATGATAACGTGAGCAGATATGTGCTAATGAGGCTGAAATCCTGCTTTATGTGTTCGTTCTCAATTAAACATTACTCATATTGTGTTAACTCACCATCAGGGCACAGAAAATTCATGCTGTTCTATCCGCTATGGTAATACGAGGGAGCTTAGCACACGGTAGGTTCACGGTCTAGTCTGGACAACGTTATGGTATTTCAATAAGCGCACAGAAGACGGCGCTATTTTCAGCTGTTTAATGTTAGACTTTAACACATAGGAAGGAAATAGGCCATTCGTCCCATCGAAATTTCTTTGCCACTCCATCAGAGCATTTTAATTTCCCCCGCAAATTAATTAGTCTGCCATCTCCTCGTAATGTTTGACACCCTTAATAAACAAGTACCCATTTGTCTCAGGGATAATTATACCGAATATGTTGCCCTTAGCGGCGATGAATTGAAGAGATTTATCATTCTTGGGCGAAAGCGCTTCCTCTGGTACACCTCGGGGGTGGGGGGGAGGTGGAGGTTATGGATCTGCTAGAAAATGTGCCTTTTGAAGCATAATAAGATACATCTGACAATGATAACGATAACAAAACTTTCTGAATTAGCGTTATCCTGTTCAACCATCCTGTTGTCTACTTCTCAATTAGACACTCTCTGTCCTCAGGTATTTCAAAGCGGGATGTCTGGAGAGGATGTAAATAAAAACGATTGTTACACAGTGTAAATAATGAAAATATCATAACGTCCGTATTAATCGCGGCAAAAATACATTTGAACGTGACACAGTACGGTGCTTCCATTAGTAGACAGGATATTGGGCCTATGTATTTTGTGCCAAACCGTTTCAGTAGGAGGCTCTCGGCATCAAGTGAAATAGCACAAAAGAGAAAAAGAAACAAATCCTGCTGCATGTGCTGATGGGTGATGTTGCTCATGTGCTTGACATTACGGTATTCATTTTATAGTGAAACAGAGGATAACATTATTTTAAACTTTTGGAATAGAATTGAAAAAAAATCATTGGATATACTGCGAGATATATAATAAAATATAATTATATTATATAATTATACAAATTGTAATTGATATCAAGCAAACTGGGCATAATATCAATACGCCCGCTGTTCAGATTGTTTGTTATGATCGAGAGCGAAGCTCTGTGTGAACGGATGCCGTCCTGAAGATATTGTGTAGGGAGCTCGGCGGGAAGCAACACATTAAGTCTAATAATCCAATTTGAAGCGGAGCCTGATAGCTTCTTTATCATTAAGGGCATCAGAACATGCAAGGGAGCAGAATGGGGTTTTGAGGGCGAATAAATCAGCCGTGATGCAATTACGGAGCAGACTGGATCGGCCTAAATCTGCTCCCGTGCCTTATGGTCTGATCTCTGGCGACCAACTGCGCCCTTTTGTTGGCTAGGAAAGTCGAAATGATCTCTGACCTGATCCCTCCGCGGATTATCGTTCGGTAATAAACGAGTTGCACGGTGAAGAATGTCATCAAACTGAACCTTGGTTTTACTTCGGGAAACAGATCATGGGATTTCCTGATGCTAACAAAGAGGCGACGAATTGGAACAATTTGTTCCAACAAACCATTGGTTTAATCGGAACAGGTCATAAACTGGAAATAATCTTTGTGAGATTTCAAATGAAAAAATTCTGTCTTCGTTAATTATTATCGACGCTGGAAAAGGAACAGAAGAGTGGCCAGAATAAGGAGATGAGAGTTGGGGCCGGTGTAAGTTGATAGGTAAACCCAGGTGAGTGAGATGGTCTCATCAGTCACTTATTTCAGATTCCTGGTGTGTAATCCATCCGGTTCAGCTGACGTGTCTACCTTCAGAGCTTTCTTTTTCCCCGAAGCAGCTTCTCTCTAATAACAATAACTTCAAACGCTTCATGACGTCTGACACCTGGAATTTCCACCATCCTTTTCGTGTCGCCCACAGTGATGACTGATGCAAACACACATATTTATTTCTTCCGCTATTTCCATTTTTTCCCATTAGTTCCTCTCCACCATCAGTTCCCAGCGGTCCGATCTCAACATTTCCTTCTCCTTTACACTCGATGAACCCTGAGAAGTTTTTTTTTGTGTGTTTCTGAATATTACCGGCTGGCTTACTTCCTTTTTAAGGAACAACAGAACTTAACTAAAAAGACAATACGGGGAGAAAAAATGAGGTACGAACGCAACCTAGCCAGGAATATAAAGGAAGATAGCAAAAGCTTTTTTAGGTATGTGAAGAGAAAGAAGATAGTTAAGAACAATGTTGGGCCCTTGAAGAATGAATTGGGTGAAATTGTTATGGGAAACAGAGAAATGGCAGAAGAATTTAATGAGTACTTTAGATCTGTTTTCACTAAGGAAGACACAAGCAATCTCCCAGATGTATGCATGGGCCAAGGACATAGGGTAACAGAGAAAATGAAACAGATTGACATTCGGAAGGAAACGGTGATGAGAAGACTGATGTCACTGAAGGCTGACAAATCCCCAGGTCCAGATGGTCTGCACCCTAGGGTACTAAAGGAGGTGGCTCTGGAAATTGCGGATGCATTGGTAATCATTTTCCAATGTTCCTTAGATTCAGGATCAGTTCCTGAGGATTGGAGAATGGCTAATGTTATCCCACTTTTTAAGAAAGGAGGGAGGGAGAAAACAGAGAACTATCGACCTGTCAGCCTGACATCGGTGGTGGGGAAGATGCTAGAGTCCATTATTAAGGATGAAATAGTGGCATATCTAGACAGCAGTGATAGGATTGGGCCGAGCCAGCATGGAGTTACCAAGGGTAAATCATGCTTGACTAATCTGTTGGAGTTTTTCGAGGATGTAACCAGGAAGTTAGACGGGGGAGATCCAGTGGATGTAGTGTACCTCGATTTTCAGAAGGCATTTGATAAGGTCCCAGATAGAAGATTGGTGGGTAAAATCAAAGCTCAGGACATCGGGGGGAAGGCATTGACATGGATAGAAAACTGGTTGGCAGATAGAAAGCAAAGGGTAGCGGTGAATGGGTGTTTCTCGGAATGGCAGGTGGTGACTAGTGGGGTGCCACAGGGCTCGGTATTGGGACCACAGCTGTTTACCATTTACGTTACCGATTTGGATGAAGGCATAGAAAATAACATCAGCAAATTTGCTGATGATACTAAGCTGGGTGGCAGTGTGACATGTGATGAGGATGTTAGGAGAATTCAGGGTGACTTGGATAGGCTGGGTGAGTGGGCAGATACTTGGCAGATGGCGTTTAATGTGAATAAGTGTGAGGTTATCCACTTTGGGAGTAAGAACAGGAAGGCAGATTATTATCTGAACGGTATAGAGTTGGGTAAGGGAGTAATACAAAGCGATCTCGGAGTCCTTGTTCATCAGTCACTGAAGGTGAATGAGCAAGTGCAGCAGGCAGTGAAGAAGGCTAATGGAATGTTGGCCTTTATTACAAAGGGAATTGAGTACAAGAGCAAGGAAATCCTCTTGCATTTTTACAGAGCCCTGGTGAGACCACACCTGGAGTATTGTGAACAGTTTTGGTCTCCAGGGTTAAGGAAGGACATCCTGGCTGTAGAGGAAGTGCAGCGTAGATTCACGAGGTTAATTCCTGGGATGTCTGGACTGTCTTACGCAGAGAGGCTAGAGAGACTGGGCTTGTACACGCTGAAATTAAGGAGATTGAGAGGGGATCTGATTGAAACATATAAGATTATTAAGGGATTGGACAAGATAGAGGCAGGAAATATGTTCCAGATGCTGGGAGAGTCCAGTACCAGAGGGCATGGTTTGAGAATAAGGGGTAGGTCATTTAGGACAGAGTTAAGGAAAAACTTCTTCTCCCAGAGAGTTGTGGGGGTCTGGAATGCAGTACCTCGGAAGGTAGTGGAGGCCAATTCTCTGGATGCTTTCAAGAAGGAGCTAGATAGGTATCTTATGGATAGGGGAATCAAGGGATATGGGGACAAGGCAGGAACCGGGTATTGATAAGGAATTTATCAGCCATGATCTCAAAATGGCGGTGCAGGCTCGAAGGGCCGAATGGTCTACTTCTGCACCTATTGTCTATTGTCTATTGTCTATTGTCTTATGCATCTTTACCTGCTTAATGACTTTTCAGTTGACTTCTGTTGGTTTCTCAGCATCGTCCAATCTTCCAGCCTCCGACTCACTATTGTCTGTCCTCTCTTTACTTTCAAAGTCAACGCCATTCTTCTGCCTTCTCCGCATAACCTTTGATGCCCTGGCTAATCAAGAAGCTGTCAAACTCCGCTTCAAATATTCCCAGTGACATCCTGCACAACGGTCTGTCACCAGGAATTACACATGTTTAACACCCTCTGGCTAAATATCCTCCTGACTCTGTTATAAAGTGACGTCCTTCTCTTCTGAGGCTGTGCGCCTTGGTCATCACACTCCCAGGTACAGCAACTATCCACTCCACGTCCACTCTACCTTTCAATATTCGATTGGTTTCAATGCAATCCCCCCGATTCATTTAAACTCCAGCGAGTGTAGGAGCACAGATATCAAACTCTCCACATTGGCTAGTCCGGACATTCTCAGGATTATTCACTCGAACCAACTCAGGACGCCCTGCAAAGCTAACAGGTCCTTCCTTATATCCGGGGAAAAGAACTACTCACAATACTCCAAGTGAGGACTGACGAATAACGTGGTTATCCTCAGCACCACATGTGTGCTTTTATATTGTACTGCGCTCCAAATGAATTCTAACATTGCATTTGCTTTTCTCACCATCTGCTCAACCTGCAAGATCGTCTTTAGGGAATCATGCACAGCTACTCCAAAGAGGCTTTGCACCTCTGCTTTCCTGAAAATTCTCTCCGTTTAGAAAAATAACAATCTTGGTCATGAAGCGTCCCAAACCGGGATTTGACTGAGCTGTGGAAATCTAGCTCGTTATGAATGAAGGTTGAGGCAAGAAGGCATTTCGGAGCTGCCTGTTGCCTGGTGCAATAAATAATGTGATTCCTGTCTGCGGGGGCGGAGGGGACGATAGCTTAGCTGGGTGCCCAGCAGAATTTACAGATCTGTTTAACTTTCTGAATGAAACGAAGTGTTTCAATAATCCTTTACTGTTTTGTTTATCATAATTTATCCACTTCCTACCACGCGTTCTTTAAGCCCATGCAATGAAGTTGGACTTGTGTGCATCCAGCAACGATCCCATCAGAAGGTATTTGGGAACTGAATTACAACGAGCAGGAAGTGGAGCTTTATAAAAGGAAATGGAAATAAATTATGCAAATATACATAAGATCCAGATCTCCACAATTCAATGTTGTAATCAGTCCGCACTTGTTCATATTGTACAGTCTATTCAGAAATTATTTATCCTATTCAAAGCTCCAAAGGGTCATTAAGGTCACATCGTTACAAAATCGGCAGCCGGTTAGAGCCTGCCTCAATATTTTGTTCTGATGTTTTGCAAATGCATGTCCGGCGGCGTCATGATGTACTTGTTTTCAACGGAACCTGCTCCTCCTTTATTATTATTTTTTATTATGAGCCAAGAGCGAAGGTCTCTAAGGAAGGTTGCAGTCCTGAAGATAGAATATCTGGAGCTTGCTTTCGAAGACGAGAGGCAGGACCTGAAGCTTTAACTCAATTTAAAGCGGAGGTTGATTGATTCTTCATTAGTAAGATCGGCAAAGGAAACAGGAAGAGGAAAGGAGAGTGGGAGAATGAGGAGTGATATATCAGCCATGATGCAATGATGGATCAGACACGACAGGTTTATTTCTGCACCCGCGTCCCATGGTCTTTGTCTAATCTCTGGCGACCAACTACGTCCTTTCTTTGGCTAATGGCGTTGCAGACATCGCCGTCTCTTTCCCTTGTCGTTGGGTCATAGCGTAGTTAAATGTTGAATCGTGACGTTCATGGCTTAATTATTCAGGTCGAAGAAATCAGTCAATGAAACATAATTACTTTCAGCAGACACGGGGATAAAAAAGCCAGGAATTGGAGGAATTTTTACTAGAAATTACGTATCGGTTCGCTAACCAGAACTAGTTCTCAAATGGGGACAGAAGTATTTGAGAAACCAAAGAAGAAAGTTATAGTGTGGTCAATGATTATCAAATGAAACTGATGCTGAAAGAGGGTGTGTTCATTTACCAACATAACTAGTAAGGTGACTGCGGAATGAGAGACTGGAAGTTCCGTGAAAGGTAGTGGACAGTGTAAAATATATCTTTCAGTGATGTTGCTCGGATGAAACACGGTCACTAGAAAATTAGACAGAATTGTTCAAGGCGATTCTGACATCATTATTGGGTGAGGATATACTTGAACTTCAATCTCATATTTCCTTCGGTTCATACCTCTTTCTCCAAACTTGACGGCTGCCCTGCCACTGGCAATGGCTTCAGCAATCCCTACCTCTCCGTTAGTGACATAAAATTGTCCACGTTTGAAGACTTCTCTGGTTATACTCCGGAGCACTCACACCGATATTTGAGGACTGCACAAGCGCCTGTTCCTTCATCCATGCTGAGCTCGTTAATTTTTCAACGTTGCCTTTAACTTACTGCTTGCCCTAAAATCCATTTGGTCTACCTCCGACACCTCCGTCCGCTATCTCCATTTCTCTGTCTCCATGTCTGGAAACAAGCACCAACTACTTGCCACACGATCTCTTGTGAAAAAGCTGTACCCTTCACTTAGTCTCTTCTCCTCTGTCGTATCTGCCCAAAAACGCGGTTTTTAGATCAGAGAAGTCCTCCTTTTTTAAAGAACCGTGTTCCTGTCCCTCCTCAATCCATGCGGCCCTCACCCACATCTCCTCCATTTCCGGTACACCTGCGCTCACTTCATCTTCCCGGAACCTTGATAGTGGTAACTTTCCTCGTCTTTACTTTCCATCATGTCAGCCTCCACATCCAGCACATTTTCGTTAGCATCTCCGGCCATCAGCAAAAGTATAGGATTACTGAAAATATATTTGCCTCCCCTTTCCACTTTTCGGAGGAAATACCTGCTGCATGATTTGTTTCGTCATTCGTTCCTCCCCAGTAATTTCCCTACTGGCAATTATCTTAACAAGCAGTGTAATTGCTATAGCTAGTCATGTACCTCCTCGCTGACCTACATTCAGAGCCTCAAGTAGTTGATCCACGTGAAGAATCACCTCACCTTGAAGTCTGCGTGGGTCCTCTATTGTGTATGAACCACCTATTCATCCTGGCCGTTCCATTTTCCCTGTCAGACCCAGGCTCCTGACTTCTCCTCCGTATCACTTCATGCACTGATCCGTCAAGCATGTATCACCCTCTGGCTTAACTCGAGACACACGGCCTCAATAGGTGCCTGCGGCAACACATTCCACAGATTCATAACTCCCCGCCTCACGTCTGATCTAAAAAGACGCCGCTTTATTCTAAAGCTATGCTTCCTGGTCCTAGACACTCCCACGGTACGAAATATCCTTTCCAGATCCACTCTATAAAGACATTTCCCCATTCCCCATGAAGTTACCCGTTATTGTTCTGAATTCCAGTGAATACAACCCCATCGTCATGAACGCTCTTCTTATGCAAGCCCTTCAAACATGGAATCAATTTTCCAAACTTCCTTTGAACTCTCCAGTTTTAGCACAACCGTTAGATGATATGGGTCCCGAAAACTGCTCACCGTTCCTCAAGTGAAGACTTATCAGTGCTTTATAAAATATTCTAATTACGTCTTTGCTTTTATAGTCTCGTCCTCTTGAAATTAATAGTAACATTGCATTGGCCGTCCTCACCAGACGCATTTTGCTACCTAACCTTTCAGGAATCCTGAGCAAGGACCCCGTCACCTACCAACTCAGGGTTGTATTTTCTCCATTCTGAGGACATGCAGCCTTTTTCATTTCTTCCACCGAAATGCATGTCAATACAGTTCTCGACCCAGTATCCTATCTTCCTCTTCGATGCTCATTCTCCTTAACTGCCCAGACCCTGATGCAGCCTCTCTACCTCATCAAAGCGATCTACCTTTAACCTTACTTCCTATCGATTGCAAACGTTGCAATAAAGCTCTGAATTCCACCATCCAAGTTATTAGTCGATAGGAATAGATCTCAACATAGAACCCGGTGGACCACCAGTAGCACAGTCCGGCAGGCAGCTAGCAAAGACTCTATTTATTCCCAATCCATACCTCCTGCAGGTCAGCCAGTGTGTTATCCAAGGTAGAATCTTCCCTATAATGTCTTGGACTGGCAGCGTGTTGAGCACACTCATGTGTAGTGGCATGACAAAAGCATCTAAACATCCAAATATAAAATGTCAACGGGTTGTGCTTTATCCACGATGTTGTTTCTTTTTCTTAGAATTCCAGCAGATTTGTCAGGCAAGATATTCTTTGGGAAAACTTGCTCACTACGACCCATGTTAATTTTGTGCCTGAAGGACACTGAAACTACATACTTAACAACTGACTCCAGCATCGTTACAACCACTAAGGTCAAACTAACTTGCCTAAAATGTCATTTCTTATGCCTTGCCCTCTTCTTGCAGAGTGGAGTGAGATTCGCAATTTTGCATTCTTCTGGCGTCATTACAGAATCTAGAGAATCTTGAAAGATCATTCAAGTTCCTCCACAATCTCGGCTGTCACGTCGTTCTTAACTCCGTGATGAACGTGTTCAACCATCTTGCTATCTCCTCCTCAGTTGGACACTCTCCGTCCTCACGTATCTCAAAGCGCGAGGGCTGCAGAGAACTTAACGAAGAACGACTGTTGCACAGTGTAAATAATTAATATTTTTAAATCTACTCGTATTAATCCCAATTAACAGATGCATAAGAGCACGGCACAGTGCGGCACTTCCCTGTCTGGACGGGGTATTTGATCTGAGTGAGTTGTCCAAAACCGTTTCAGCAGCAGGCTCTCAACATCAATGGAAAGACAATAAATAGGACAAAAGGGAGAAATAAATATTTGCTTCATCATGGTTTCTGTGTTGATGGGCGATGCACCTCATGTGATTATCATAACGGTATTTTTATAGTAAAACAGGCAATCCAATTATTTTAAATGTGTGGAGTTTTTAATATTGTCTTAGTTCTTAGAATGGGGAAGTCCATCTAGTGCAGTTGACATATCTACTTTCAGACGTAGAACATAGAACATAGAACATAGAATAGTGTAGCACATTACAGGCCTTTCGGCCCAAAATGTTGTGCCGACCTTCAAACCCTGCCTCCCATATAACCCGCCACCTTAAATTCCTCCGTACACCTGTCTAGTAGTCTCTTAAACTTCACTAGTGTATCTGCCTCCACCACTGACTCAGGCAGTGCATTCCACGCACCAACCACTCTCTGAGTGAAAATCCTTCCTCTAATATCCCCCTTGAACTTCCCTCCCCTTACCTTAAAGCCATGTCCTCTTGTACTGAGCAGTGGTGCCCTGGGGGAAAGGCGCTGGCTGTCCATTCTGTCAATTCCTCTTAAAATCTTGTACACCTCTATCATGTCTCTTCTCATCCTCCTTCTCTTCAAAGAGTAAAGCCCCAGCTCCCTTAATCTCTAATCATAACCCATACACTCTAAACCAGGCAGCATCCTGGTACATCTCCTCTGTACCCTTTCCAATGCTTCCACATCCTTCCTATAGTGAGGCGACCAGAATTGGACAGAGTATTCTAAGTGCGGCCTAACTAGAGTTTTATACAGCTGCATCATTACATCGCGACTCTTAAACTCTATCCCTCGTCTTATGAAAGCTAACACCCCATAAGCTTTCTTAACTACCCTATCTACCTATGAGACAACGTTCAAGGATCTGTGTATATGCACCCCCAGATACCTCTGCTCCTCCACACTAACAAGTATCCTGCCATTTACTTTGTACTCCGCCTTGTAGTTTGTCCTTCCAAAGTGCACCACCTCACACTTCTCCGGGTTGAACTCCATCTGCCACTTCTCAGTCCACTTTTGCATCCTATCAATGTCTCTCTGCAATCTCCGACAATCCTCTACACTATCTACAACACCACCAACCTTTGTGTCGTCTGCAAACTTGCCAACCCACCCTTCTACCCCCACATCAAGGTCGTTATTAAAAATCACACAAATTAGAGTTCCCAGAACAGATCCTTGTGGGACACCACTAGTCACAACCCTCCAATCTGAATGTACTCCCTCCACCACGACACTCAGGCTTCTGCAGGCAAGCGAATTCTGAATCCACCTGGTCAAACTTCCCTGGACCCCATGCCTTCTGACTTTCTGAAAAATCCTACCATGTGGAACCTTGTCAAATGCCTTACTAAAATTCATGTAGATCACATCCACTGCCCGACCCTCATCTATATGCCTGGTCACCTCCTCAAAGAATTCTATCAGGCTTGTTAGGCATGATCTGCCCTGCACAAAGCCATGCTGACTGTCCCTGATCAGACCATGATTCTCTAAATGCCCATAGATCCTATCTCTAAGAATCTTTTGCAACAGCTTTCCCACCACAGACGTAAGGCTCACTGGTCTATAATGACCTGGACTATCCCTAATATCTTTATTGAACAAGGGGACAACATTCGCCTCCCTCCAATCCTCCGGTATCATTCCCGTGGACAACAAGGACATAAAGATCCTAGCCAGAGGTTCAGCAATCTCTTCCCATGCCTCGTGGAGCAGCGTGGGGAATATTCCGTCAAGCTCCGGGGACTTATCCGTCCTAATGTATTTTAACAACACCAACACTTCCTCCCCCTTAATATTAACATGATCCAGAACATCAAAGTCACTCATATTCTCCTCACCGTCATCAAGTTCCCTCTCATTGGTGAATACCGAAGAGAAGTATTCACTGAGGGCCTCGCTCACTTCCACAGTCTCCAGGCACATCTTCCCACTTATATCTCTAATCGGTCCTACCTTCACTCCTGTCATCCTTTTGTTCTTCACATAATTGAAGAATGCCTTAGGGTTTTCCTTTACCCTACTCACCAAGGCCTTCTCATGCCCTTTTTTTGCTCTTCTCAGCCCCTTATTAAGCTTCTTTCTTGCGACCCTATATTCCTCAATAGACCCATCTGATCATTTCTTCCTAAACCTCATGTATGCTGCCTTCTTCCACCTGACTAGATTTTCCACTTCACTTGTCACCCATGGTTCCTTCACCCAACCATTCTTTATCTTCCTCGCCGGGACAAATTTATCCCTAACATCCTGCGAGATATCCCTATGCATCGACCACATGTCCGTAGTATATTTCCCTGCAAAAACATCATCTCAATTCACACACGCAAGTTCTAGACGTATAGCCTCATAATTCGCCCTTCCCCAATTAAACATTTTCCTCTCCTCTCTGATTCTAACCTTTTCCATGATAATGCTAAATGTCAGTGATCACTGACCCCCAGATGCTCACCCACTGACAGATCTGTGACCTCACCCGGTTCGTTACCTAATGCTAGATCTAGTATAGCATTCCCCCGAGTCGGCCAGCCAACATACTGTGACAGGAACCCATCCTGGACACAGTTAACAAACTCTGCCCCAGCTAAACCCTTACAACTAATCAAGTGCCAATCAATATTAGGGAAGTTAAAGTCACCCATTATAACAACCTTGTTATTTTTGCACCTTTACAAAATTTGCCTCCCAATCTGCTCCTCAGTATCCCTGCTGCTACCAGGGGGCCTACAGAATACCCCCAGTAGAGTAACTGCTCCCTTCCTGTTCCTGACTTCCACCCACGCTGATTCAAAAGAGGATCCTGCTACATTACCCACCCTTCCCTGACCAGTAATGCAACCACTCCTCCCCTTTCCCCCCTTTCTATCCTTTTTAAAGCACTGTAATTCAGGAATATTGAGAATTCATTCCTGCCCTGGTGCCAGCCAAGTCTCCTTATTGGCAACTACATCGTAATTCCATGTATGTATCCAGGCTCTGAGTTCATCTCCTTTTTTCCTGATGCTTCTTCCATTGAAGTACACGCACTTTGTCCCTTCTACATTACTACCTTTACACCCTTTATTCTGCTTCTCTTTCCAGAAAGCCTCTCTATTTAATGGATCTGGCTTTACTCCATGAACTTCTTTCACTGCGCTATCGCTCCGGGTCCCATCCTCCATGCAAATTAATTTAAGCCCTCCCGAACCATGCAAGGAAACCTACCAGCAAGGATATTGCTCCCCCTCGAGTTCAGGTGCAACCCATCCAATCTGTACAGTTCCCACCTTCCCCAGAAGAGATCCCAAATGGTCCAAAAATCTAAAACACTGCCCCCTGTACCAACTCCTCAGCCACGCATTCAACTGCCATCTCCTCCAATTCTTACCATCACTATCACGGAGTACCTTTCTCTTTCCCAGGTAACTTCACACAGGTAACGGTAACCTCGGCACACCTAATGACCCCAGAAAGCCGGGCCTTCGGAACCCTGATATTCTCTTCCACAGAGATAACTGATACAAAACATTAAAACACCTCGTCTGCTGGTTCCTTGACCTCCCACTATTACTTCTCCAGCATCGTTTCCCAGCAGTCCAATACCTTGTTTCGCCTCTAATTTAACGTTTTATATTGAGGACACTTTTAAAAATCCTCTTTAGTATCATTTGCAAGCTTAATTTAGTATAATATTCGTATCTTCTTAATGACTTATTTTCTGTTGGTATTTGAAATCTGCCAAATCCAACAACTTACACACACACACACACACACACACACACACACACACACACACACACACACACACACACACACACACACACACACACACACACACACACACACACACACACACACACACACACACACACACACACACACACACACGTTCTTCTCCGGTGAATAATATCTGTTATTGGTTAAATAGGGGATCCGTGCACAATCCTGATTTGATGGATGCAGATGTGAGAGCGTGGAGGAAAATCTGGAGAAACTTCTGAGATGCCCACTTCGCTGCCGCTGCTACTGTGCGGTTCGGAATCTCCGGAGGAGAAGGCCTTCGAGACCTCGGCTTTGCTTGTTTCGGTGGCAGAGATGAGGACGAACGCGCTCGGGAGGATGGATCGGAGGGGCTGCTCGGAGGCTCGAATTTTTCGGACGGGTCTGCTGTGGTCGGGTGCGGTTTAAAAAAAAAGTCTCAAGTCCCGATCGACTCCAATAGTCCCGATATCAGGCAGCAAAAGGGAGAAACTCTCCCTGCCATAATCTTCCAGGCACTGACAATTAATGCCTCGGAAACACCCGACGACAGCAGACTCTGAGTCCATCCGAAAACTTCGAGCCTCCGACCAGCCCCTCCGATAGATCCTCCCAAGCTCCATCCTCTGCCGAGCGCATTCGACCTCGTCCCCGTCGCCGAAACAAGCAAAGCCGAGGTCTCAGAGGCCTTCTCCTCCGGTGATTCCGGATCGCACAGTAGCAGCGGCAGCGAAGCGGGCATTTCAAAAGGTTCTCCAGATGTTCCTCCACGCTCTCACATCTGCATCCATCGAATCAGGATTGTGCACGGATCCCTTACTTAACAAAACAGATATCCATTCTCCAGATAGGCCGCCCGCGTATCCAGCATGAAAGTGGATTATGGAGTATCCAACATGAAATATCCGTGTCTTCGTTCGGTAAGGAACCTCCCCCAGACCTCAACATTCTATAATCTGACTTTAGATGTTTTTACCCGCCCATTCCTATCCTCCGGGTCCCTTCCTCCTACCCCTCACCTAATGGTTCACACTCCTGTCCTATAACATTCTTCTTCTCTGTCCCTTGACCTTTCGCACCAACTGGGATTCACATGTCATCTGCACAAGAATGAATGCAGATGCTGGAAATCCAAAGTCGACTCACACAGCATCTCTGTGACGGGATAATAGGGGAGTCAGACTGAGGATAGGAAATGAGTGAAGGAGGAGTAGCAGCAAAGATCAAAGATTCAAAGAAGATTCGTAATTCACATTGCACCGTCATTCAGGGAGGTGCCATCCTTCCTTCCAGATACAACAGATCCAATGGCACAACTTGAGGGGGATCAAGGACAGACTTCCTGCCTGTATTTTATGCTCTTTGCCACTTATTATTTTTAATGCAAAACTTTATAATGTGAATTTGCACTCCAGTACATCATGGGATGTTCTTCCCTGCTTTGGTGACCTTCCCTTCGTTAAAGATCCCCACTATCCAGTCCATGCTATCAGTTCTCAGCTACTGTAAATGTAATTTGAAATTGACATGGCCTTGTTTGGCATATACATAGGTCATTTGAAGATTGAGGATTTCCAACATATGATATAGCCTATGAGGGAGATTTTGATCCGTTATTCGAAAAAAAAGAATAAAAATCTGTAAAAAAAATTGATGGTGCGTAGGGCGTTTTGCGCTGCCACTAATATATTGTTCCATTTACTGCAGCATTTCAGATCCGTACAGTGGAAATAAAGTGGAGCAGTTTGGGGATCGTTCATTTCCGCTGCTTGACCGCGGGCTGGATCTCGAACGGCGCCGGTGACCAATAGAGTGGGAGGTGTGCTGCAGTGAGAGCGGTCAATGCGCATACAGATAAGAATATTAATGCTTATTCTTCTGACCTTATATAGGACGCTTTATAGCTCTAATCCAATAATTGAAGTGCATGTCATCCTGCGTTACCGAGAAGGACGGGTGAACCTCTTGCTTCAATGCTTCAACTGTAAAACGAATAATGATTACGAGAATCACTGTTTACAGAGATGACCTTGAATCCCAAAGTTACTATATTGTGTTAATTTTTTTTCTCAATCGCTTATTCTTTCACACCCATCATGTCACGCATGGACATTGAATATTTACCGATTTTTTTTTCAGTATCGCGAGCAGCTTTGATACATAATCTGTACTTTAGAGGGTTACGTTATGACGTGCGTTTGCCGACTCTGTGCCGGTGTTTGCTGGATTAATGTTAAATGACGTGTTGGGAGTGGGGTGGTGGGTGGTCTCATTGCAAACTCTGGTATGTTGGAAGTCTCAGACTGCGTGGGCGTGAAGTGGCTGTTTCCCGACTCGGAGGACTCTAGGATTGCAGGGCACAGACGCAGAATAGAAAGACCTTCCTTGAAAAGAGAGATGAACATTTGTTCAGCCAGAAGTTGATAAAACTGTAGGATTCCTTGCTACGGACGATTGGGGAGAGCTCGTCATTGGTTATGTTTCAAACAGAAACTCATTATTTCATGATTAGTGAGGACGTGAATGTTTATTCAATGTAGACAGGAGACTGCGCTGAAGTGGATTAATAAATCGGCAATAATGGTCTGCCGGAGCAGACTCGATGGGCCAAGTGGCCTACGAGTTTTCTCCATATCGTATGACCATCGGTGCAGATGCTGTTGTGTAATGGTCACAAAACGCATCATTCAAATAGGTAAATTGAGCGTTTACATACAACGGACGCGGAACTGACAAACGTTACCTGATTTCAGGTTTCACTACACGTACGATTTAATGATTAATAAACAAGAGTTCCGGACAACTGATTGTTACTGACAGCAAACAAATATTTGTTATCCATTTGTACTGATAAGGTGGCTGAACAGATGTTTGAAAAAGACTTATCTGATGTCCCGAATGTCCTTCAACGGCGAGACTTTATCCGACCACGTGTCTCTATTACGGGGAAAATGAAGCAACCCCGCCGATCATTAAATGTGTCTGTAGGGTTGGATCGTGATGACGCCGCCCAGTCCAAATATTTCCCTCTTTATTCCAGACGAATGCAAGGACTGTCCTGCCATGTTTCCCTCTCACTGTGTGCGTGTTACATTGGATGTGTGCAATGAATGTCGGGGAACTCGGCACAGAAGTGCAACTAATAACGAGAAGTGGACAGAGTGTGTATACTGTATCGTGGAAATCTGTCACTCTAACTTATCCCGGAAAGGTATTATTGTATCTCAGGAAGGATGGACCAGGGCATTTCTTGACAAACACACCATTCAGCGACCACAACAAATACACGAAGGAACGCCGGTTAGAAAAATGTTTGCACGACCGCTGACGGCGCATTTCCGAAAGCATAATATCAGTGAACACGTTTAACTTTGCGCTGAGCACAGCCTCACCATTTTAACAATCAAACTGATGGGAGAGAGCGCAGCAATCTTCAGATGCTCCCTGAATTTCCTCTGGGTCACACTGTAAATAAAGGTGTTTGTGCAGCAGCTGAAAAGCTGAATCACTGACCCCGCTTTCTGCGCCCGCCACAGTCGGAAAGCCGTTTCCAGGTCCATGTAAGGGAACCTCAGGAAAATGAGGACGACGGTGGTTGTCGCCCAGCACATGAGGAAACTCGCCGACAGGGTGAAGAGCAGGACGATGGACTGTCTCCTGCTCCTCATTTCCGGATCCTGCTGCTTCTCGCCGTTTTTCTGTCCCCTGAGCCCTCTACGGACTCGACTGGCCACCAGGATCTGTCTGACGGTCAGAATGTTGAGGAACAAAATGAGGAAAAAAGGGACCAGCGGATTTAACAGACGGTCCACCCAGTAAAACCACTCAAACCCAGGCTGCTTGTGAAGACCCCATTTGAGAGTGCAATGAGTCGAATACGGATCTGCACGGTCCATGTGCAGGAAGTAGTTAGGGACGTTCTTTAAACAGTACGCGACGCATATTGTCCCAATAACCCATCCGGCAACTCTTGGATTACAGTACTTTCTCTGAATCTTAGAACAGCAAATGGCCACAAAGCGATCGAAAGTGAACGCGACAGTCAGCCACACGGAACAATCTAAAGACACGTAACACAAGACGTAGTGGACTAAACAGAACGGAACTGATGGCCGAAGCCAGTCTACTTGGTACGTTTCAACGATCTGGTAGAACACAACTTCGATGATCACCACCGCTAGATCGGCCACGGCCATCGCCACTAGATACCGAGTGATACCTTTGGAGAGACCACACTTTCCTCGGCTGAGTATCACGATCGCTATCAGGTTGGCTGGCGAAAAGAAAACAAGAGTTGAATTATGACATCTGTCACTTCAAGTAAAACCGCGTTTCCCAAGGTCATTCTGACACTACAGTTACCTTTGTATTGATCGTATTAATCTGAACTTCTATATATGTACAATGTATGGGGTGAAATACGACTTTCGAAAATGCACGACACACCATTTTTAGTTTGAAATTCCTGCTCTAGAAATTTGGCGGAATATGGATGAATTTACCACTCAGTGAACACTCTCAATCTATTCTCATAAGGCATGCCCCCCAATCCAGGCAACATCCTTATCAATCTCCTCTGCGCTTTTTCTATATTTTTCACATGCTTTCTGTGGTGAGGTGACCAAAATTAAGCACAGTACTCAACGTTGGGTCTGACCATGGTCCTGTATAGCTGTAACATTAACTCTCGGCTCTTCAACTCAATCCCACGGTTGATGAAGTCCAATGCACAGTATTCCTTCTTAACCACAATGTCACATCTGCGCAGCAGCTTTGAGTGTCCACTGGACTCGGACCATAAGATCCCTCTGATCCTCGACACTAACAAAGGTCTCGTCATTAATACTACACCGTGCCAACATATATGACCTACCAGAATGAACCACCTCACACTTATCTGGGTTGATCTACATCTACGTTACTCGAAACATTTAAGGTAATAAATAATACGTATTTGTTGTCCGCGTAGCAGTCATCATCGTGGAAATGTGGGTAAAGGGACAACTATTCCACCCTCTCCCCAACATTCTAAACCGAAAGAAATTCCAAACGAGTCGATACTGCAGATGCTGTAAATCCAGGTTTATACAAACAAAATGCATCTCAGGCAGCACCTATGGAAGGTAATAAAGTGGCGACGGTTTTCGAGAAGGAAATCCATCAACCTTGCACATCTGCCTAATGCACGACCCCATAAGCACCATCAGAGTTGTCTCTGAACTGCTTCTTCAGTTTAGGGACATGTATAATATACTCAAGAAACTCGGAGAGGCAGCATCTCTGAAACCGGAGAGAAAGATTTATGTTTCCGGACCGGTACGTCTGTATTGGTTCGAGGTTCACACTCGCCTATTATATCTTTTATCCCCGTCGATTATGGCTTGATATCGCCAGAGAGGGAAGGCTTACCAGGGACGCCGATGACTGCAATAACAGGGTAACATATTTCCACCACTCTATCCATCCGATATTTCTCTTCCGCGGCTTGGATACTTATAACTTTATAGATTTGCGGGAGATATCCGGCTGTAACGGCTTATTCACAATAGTTCCAATCGAATAACGTAGACCTAAACGAGAAATGAAGCGCTACAAAACACAACGAAACGTCTGTGATGAATATTAGCGAAAGAAAAATTGCTCCCTTTAATTGCAAGGCTTTTAACTTTCGGTAGGCGTTGATAGTTCGAGTAAAGCAAAGCGATTGAAAGGTCTATTTTTATAGCACATTCGGTTAGACGATGTTGAAACCAACTTGCATAACTTCAGGTGTTAATGATCGTGACATCACTACTAATTCAGAGTTCTTTGCCTTCGAGACTTGGATCCCCAGTGGAGAGGCAAAAATAGTAATGATGCCACTTTCGTTCAGAGTTTGGGGCTCCTTTCAAGTACAAGTGTTGACAATCCTATTCATTCATTCTGTCAAAGTAGCTGTCCGAACAGTGCGAGTATCTCAATCGGACCAGCACGTTCCAACTATAATGATTTCTAGTGGAAAGCCTCACTAATATCAATCTCCCCTTTGTCATTCTGACGCCACTGGCTCTGATGAAATACCTTCGGGAGCTGATGTCAGGACCACACCGGGTCACAGGGACCTTAGAAACATAGGGTCATTGAATACTACAGGTCAGAGAAAGACATTTCGGATTATCTGGGCCGTGCCAAATTATCAGGTTGTCTCGTCCTATCGACCGACAATTAGCGAATAGTCGCCAAGCTCCACGTATCCATGAGCCAATCGAGGTTTCTCTAACGTTCTTAAATCCGTCCTGAATCGAGCCGCTGTGCTATCAGCCGGTTTAAATATATCTGAGTGAATATCTTCCGAATGTTCTACGTATTTAAATACATCACCCTTCACACTTAACACACGACCGCTCCTTCTAGTCTCACCCAACCTCAGTGGAAAATGACTGCTTACATTTAACGCAACGTAGCCCTACATAATTCTTCATCATATCTCCCCTCTTTGGGAATAAGGTCCAAAACTGTCCAACAGTTGCCTATAACGCAAGTGATCAAGTCTCGGGATTATCCTTGGACGTTTTCTCTGAACTCTTTCAATTTTTTTGACATCGTCCTGGGCTACGTGAGCAGAACTGTACCAATACCTAAATTCAGATCTTTGCAGCGTCCAGCATATCGGCAGAGAGGATCTGACGGTTTCTGCTCTCTCGTTTATGATCAATTCATTCAGTTTGTAACCTTACAGGTGTTCGGCGATTTTCGCATCGACCATGCAATAAAACATGTCAAACATGGTTTTATATGGACACAAGCGAGAAGGTAATTGACAATAATTTCCAGAGGTCTGGAGTTTTAAGCAAGGATGTAATGCTGCGGATTTATAAGGCACGGCTGTGACCGTGGCCTGAGTATTGTGAATATTGTGTAATTTGGGAGCCATAAGTGAGAAAGGATATTCCACCGGGTGATTCGGTCCAGAGGAGTTTCTAGTGAATAAAGCGGAGTGAATGCGTTTGAAGTCTCTGAGCCTGTACTTGTCAGAGGTTAAAGTAGTGAAGTTGGAGAGATAGGATCTGGAGAGGTTGCTTCGTTTGGACTTGGGGTCTAGGACCAGGGGACACAGCCTCTAAATCGTAGTCCGCACCTCTAGAACAGAGTAGGAGAGTAATACCTTTAGCCAGAGGGTCGTTAAGCTTTGAAAAAGATTGCCCAGACGGTTGTGGAAAGCAAGACTTTCGGTATGTTTAATGCCGCAATTGATGGGTTCTTAATTTGTAAGAAGGTCAAGGGTTATGGGAAAAAAATTCCGGAGATGGGATTGAGAGAGGGAGTAAATTAGCCACGATGGATTGGCCCAAAAATCTTATTTAGGCTCCTTCGGCTTTTCGCATCAAAAAGAAACAGATGTACTCGCATGTGGGAGCGTATTTGGATTCCAGTCTTCACAGACAACAGGTGGTGGGTTGCGGGTGGGGCTGTTGGAGGTTGAAATTACCAAAGGCTATCCATAGCCCTCTATATTTCTAAGCTGCACGTTCCTATCCAGGAATCTCTTAAATGACCCTATCGTATCCGCTTCCACCATCGTCGCCGGTAGCACATTCCACGCACTTACCACTCCCTTCGTAAAAAGTTTACCCCTGTACCTACTTCCAAGCACCTTAAAACTGTGCCCCCTTGTGTTAGCCATTTAAGCCCATAGGAATTTAAAAAAGCCTCTGACTATCCAAACGATCTATGCCTCTCATCATCTTGTACACCTCTATCAGGTCACCTCCCTTGCTCCAAAGAGAAAAGGCCAAGTTCACTCAACCTATTCTCAAAGATGATACTGCATCATCCAGGCAGCATTAAGTATATGTTTTTTTTAATGCATGAAGTAATGCATTGAATATGGATTAAGTTCAAGAATAGAAAACAGAGTTCAAGGTAGATAGAGGACCGATGCAAAATGACGCTCTAGATATTGTAATGAAAGAGGCCGAGGTGGCAGAGGAACAGAATGCGTATTTTATATCATTATTCACAGTGGAAGACGTCTGCATCGTCAGGAGTAAAGTGCGAACACTTCGGAACGGTTATCATCGTCAGGAGCCAATTGACGGTTGGTAGTTACCGCATTAGAGGACACGTGGTTTGCTGAAGTTCTTCGTTTGAAGGGCACTGGGGGAGCCAGATGAGACCTGTAAAATGATCGATTCATTAATTTTATTAAACACATTCTTGATCTCAGTTAAAATAAATAAGGAATATTCGATTATTATCTGCAAGTTCTCAGAGCAGAAGCCTAATTCCAAAACTGGCTGTCTATCAATTGCACGAAAATCCTGCTTCTTTTCACTGAAATAAAATCAACAATTCAGACACGAAATTCGATTAACTTTGACTTCATACGCAGAAAGCGTCAGTGTTGTTAAACGTAAAATCTGGTAACGTTTTCAGTTCCCCGTCTGCGTTATTGTAAAGATTTAATTCAGCTATTTAAAGAAGCGATTTGTGAACATTTCACAACAACATAAGAACATGGGATTATGCGATACAAGAGTGGAATTAGGTAACTGGAGGTCGAGTCTTCCCGCCTTTCCATTATGGCTGATTTTTTCTCCATCTCAACATCATTTTCTTGCCTTCTCCCTACAGTATTTCACGTCCTCGCTAATCAAAAGTTTATCAACCGCCCATTTAAACATACCCAACCTCCTGCCCTCCACAGTGTCCGTAGCAACGAATTCCACAGTTTTACTACCTAATATCTTAAGCAATACGTCCTCATCTCTGTCCAAAGGAAGGTACGCCAAATCTGAAGCTGTTCCCTCCGGCCCTAGATTTCCGAACCATCGGAAACATCCTCTCCACAGCAATTAATTCCACACATTCAGCACACTCCGGCTAAAGAGCTTCTTCCTCATCGTTCTTCACATGCTGCCACGTGTGAAGCACACGTTCTCTTCAGAGGGTCACATTTATGTTGTCGATTCGCTGGAGATTGAAAACATCCACTCGTTCCCCGATAACACTAGAAAACTGGAACGCTAGCACAGGATAGGCCCTTCCGCCGTCGATGTTATGCATACCCATATATTCCTTGAAAATACTAAACCCACATGGCCCCGTAACCCTCTATTTTTTTTTTCATCCATGTGCCTGTCCGTGAGGCACTTCAACATCTCTAATGTTTTAGCCTCCACCACCATGCCAGTCATTCCAGGCACCCACAACCCTCTGTGTAAATAACTTACCCCTGATGTCTCCGCTAATCTCCCCTCCCTTAGCTTTGTACATATGCCCTCTGGTGTTTGCTATTCGTGCCCTGGGAAAGAGGTACTGACTATCCACCCTATCTATGCCTTTCATAATCTTGTAGATCTCTATCAAGTCCCCTCCCATTCTTCTACGCTCCAAAGGGAAAAGTCCCAGCTCTGCTAACCTTGCCTCATATGACTTGTTCTCCAAAACCGGCAACATCCTGGTAAATCTCCTCTGCACCTTCTTCATAGCTTCCACATCCTTCCTATAATGAGGTGACCAGAATCTGAACACAATACTCTAATTGTTGTCTCACCAGAGGTTTGCAGAGCTGCAACATGACCTCTCAATTCTTGAACTCAATCCTCCTATTAATGAAGCCTGGCATCCCATAGGCCTTCTCAACTATCCTGTCAACCTGGGCAGCGACCTTGAGTGATGTATGAATTTGAACCCCAAGGTCCCTCTGTTCATCCACACTCTTAAGTACCTGACCATTAACCCTGTACGCAGCCTTCTGGTTTGTCCTTCCAAAATGCATCACCTCACACTTGCCCGGATGAACTCCATCTTCCCTATTGTCTTGTTTATTATTTATTATAATGCCTGCATTGTTTTGTGCGCTTTATGCAATCTTGTGTCCGTAGTCTAGTGTATTTTTTTTTACGTAGTTCAGTCTAGTTTTTGTACTGTGTCATGTAACACCATGGTCCTGAAAAAACGCTGTCTCATTTTTACTATGTACTGTACAAGCAGTTATGGTCGAAATGACAATAGAAGTGACTTGACTTGACTTGACGTGACTTGATCTGCCATTTTCCTACCGAAGTCTGCATTCTGTCTATATCCTCTTGTAACCTTCGACAACCTACAACTCCATCCACAGCCCCTCCAATATGCGTGTCATCCGCAAACTTACTCACCCATCTTTCCGCCTGTTCATCCAGATCATTTATAAAAATCACAAACAGCAGGGGTCCCAGGACAGATCCTTGCGGTACTCCACTAGTCACCGACCTCCAGGCAGAATACATTCTTTCCACTACTGCCCTCTACTTTCTTCCTGTAAGCCATTTTTTTTATCCAAACAGCAAAAGTTCCACTAATCCCATGCCTCATTACTTTCTGGATGAGTCTCTCGTGTGGGAACTTGTCAAATGCCTTGCTCAAATCCGTGTAGACCACGTCTACCGCCCTCCATTCATCAAATTATTTTGTTACCTCTTAAACAAAAAACACACTAAAATTGCTTGGGGACAATGCGAAAAACATGGCCCCTGTTTGCAAGCCTGCACGGAGAAACATCATTTTTAATACACAGTTTTCCAGCATTCACGGATATTGACTAATTTGTAACATTTGTGTTCAAAGTTTTTATTAGCAAGATCAATCGCCAATCATAATGTAGACGTTAGCAGTCAATGGAAACTATAAGCTGATTAGCGATGATACTTTGAAGCTCTATAGGAAACTGGTCCTACCTGACTTGGAGTACTGTGCTCAGTTCCGGTCACCTCACCACAGGAAGGATGTGGAAACTGCAGAAAGGGTGCAGAGGAGATTTGCAAAGATGTTGCTGGGATTGGGGAATATGCCTTGCGAGAAGACGTTGAGTGAACTTGGCCTTTTCTTCTTGAAGCTCCGGTGGATGAGAGTTAATCTGATAGATGTGTATAAAATGAGGAGAGGCATCGATCCTGTGGGTAGTCAGAGTACGTTTTTTTTTTCCAGGGCTGAAATTGCTACCACGAGAGGACACCGATTTAATGTGCTCGGAGCAGGGGCAGAGGAGATGACGGGTGTAGATTTTTTTTAAAGCAGAGAGTGGTGATTGAGTGGAATGGGCTGCCGGCGGCGGTGGTGGAGGCAGATACGATAGGGTCTTTTTTTAGAAACTCTTGCATAAGTACTTGGAGCTTTGAAAAAAAAAGGGCTGTGGGTAACCCTGGGAAATTTCTCAGGTAAGGACACATTTGGCACCGCTTTCTGGGCCGAAGGATCTGTATTGTGCTGCAGTTTTTCTATGTTTCCATGTTTATTCGATCAATTGATCCTCATTTAGGTTTCCATGCCTTTTGTACTTACTCCCGTAAGACATCCGGCCCCAGATTCCTGCTGTGAAATGGTCAGCCTTGCTCTTCAAATACTTGCCGCCTAAGACCTTTTCTTCCCTGGGCTGCTTAAGACTTGCTTGCATGAAAATTCCACAACTGTTCTAGTTACAACGGGTTTTGCCAAGCTATTGGTTATATTCAAAAACCAATTGTGGAAAGTTGTGGAGGTTGTTTGGTTTTTGATTAATAACGAATTCAGACGGTTATGGGGAGTAAGTCAGGAGAATGGAGCTGAGAGGGATAATAAATAAGCCTGAACCGGATGGCGAATCAGACACGATAGGCCGATTTGCATACTTTGCTCATATATGCCACCTGCGTATGTAGGAATTTCGCAGGAATCAGAAATTTCCTCGGGCGCGCGCGGCTGCTCTCCGGATCCTTTAGGCCTTTAGGGGCTCCACAGAAAGTGAGACAATGGCGGTCATTTGGCTCTTTTCGTCATGCTCTTTGAATTGCAAAGAACGGACGTAGACCCATCTTTGAGCCCTTGGCAGCAGAGTGAACAGCTCTTTCAGTACAGTTCTAAGCACCGTGGGATGGTGACGGTAGTTTCAATGTTTAAACTACAGACTGCAATGTAAACTTATTATCAAAGTATGGGTTGATCTCCACCTAATATCCTGAGATTCTGGTTCTTGCGGGCGTTGGCAGAAAAAAAATGCCACAATAAACTCAGGGCATTTAATAAGAACCCTTCTTACTGCGGTACTTCGAAGATGCTAACGTTGTCACTAAATTTGTGAAGCTTTCTGGATCTCGATACGAAATAGACTGCGCTATCCTCAATTTCCTGCAATTCAATTGATCTACGGCACAGTCTGAAACATCACCTCCACTCCAGGACGCATGCCCGATTGAGGAAACGGAACAGACGTCGTATAAAGTGAGCAGACTGCCCCGAGAGTCCTGGCAAAGGGCATCGTCGAGGAATATTGAGGAGTTGGGTTTTATGTGCGTTGGGTCGATGGGCGCATGCGGATCTGCCGTGTCACCACTCTTGTTGATGTGCGCAGGTCACTTGGAAGACTGCGGCTCGGTGCAAAAAGCAACGATTTCCAATTTCACCTTCATCAATGTCTGACCTGACCGTTACGTTTTGTGTTGGTGGCAGAGTGTCGGAATCTGACAACCCCTGCCCTCAAAAATGGCTGACGGTGTGGACACGGAAGGAGTCTCCGTGACGTCAGCAAAAGGGAAGGACACGTATGTTTAGAGTAGGATTTTTTTTTTTAAAAAAGAATAAATAGTGCATTTTCTGTGAGTCTCGCTTTAATTCATTCTCGGCAAATCGCCAAGGAATGGCGAAGGGACATAGCACATAGATGAGATGAATTAACAGTTATGAGGGCATTTCAGTCACATGTGGAAGGGATTCAATTACTCTCTGATTCATGCTCGTTGTAGCGGATTTTGATGCTCATTATAACAGTGGGATGTAAGTGGGCCACATAGGCGAGTTTCACCGGATGGGCCCGTGACTCTGATATGTCTCTCATTAAAATTCAAAATAAAATATTTCCAACACTTCTTTTAGCATTCAATTGCTTCTCCGTTGTGTCACTGTCGCTAGTCATACAGTTCTTGCCCAGACAATTAGTTCCTTCCGAAATTGCAAGAATTGATAGAGTAGTAGCTGATTGGCCTGAGGTAAAGTTTGCAAATATAGGAAATCATATCTTGTTGGTGTAGATGCCCAGTGGAGTTCCAGAGGTGCCTGGTTAGCACCGCATTTTTGTTTTACATTAGATATTAACGACTTTACAGAAAAAACTAAGTAAGCTGGAAGGACAAGTAGAGAGGGTATAGAAGGACTTAGAATAATTCAGAGAATAGACAGAGAGGTGGCAGATGAGATACAGTGTCATGACCTTCAGAAGAAGAAGTAAAAGAGTGGACTATTTTCTAAAGGGAGAGATATTTCGAAAATCTGATGCGCAAATGGACTTCGGAGTCTCTCGGCAGGTTTCCCCAAAAAGATAATTTGCAGGTTGATTCGGTGATGAGAAAGGCAAATGAGAGGTGGACGTTTAATTCCGGGGGGGGGGGGGGGCTTGAATAAAGAAAGTAATTATGTAATTTGGAAGCTTTATAAAGCAGTCGTGAGGCCTCACTTTTAGTAATATTTACAGCTCCACGCCCTTTAAATGTGAAAGGATGTGCTGACATCCGAGAGGGTACAATGGAGGTTCACGAAAATGATTCCGGCATCCAAAGTCTTGTCAGATGGGGAGACATTGATGTGCTGCGATCTTACAGGTATTTTCTTTCTTCTTTTGCAACTTCGGCAGCTGAAGTCGGAAAACAAAAAAAAAAAAACCTGTTTCTGGAATTATCTTATGACAATCTGCCGTGTGTTTGCAACACACAATACCTGACTGGGATGTACAGTTTATTGAATATTAGGCCAATAGAAAGGATCACAAATGGTCTGTGTCCGGTACTAACAGCTCTTAAACGTTCTGATTGAACGGCAGAACGTTTGCCTCCCCTTCCGACCTCCCTCCAACCCCACACCTTGCTGTCTCTCTCTCTCTCTCTCTCTCTCTCTCCTCTCTCTCTCTCTCTCACACTCTCACTCACTCTCTCTCTCACACTCACTCACTCTCTCTCTCTCACTCTTCTCTCTCTCTCTCTCTCTCTCTCTCTCTCTCTCTCTCTCTCTCTCTCTCTCTCTCTCTCTCTCTCTCTCTCTCTCTCTCTCTCTCTCTCTCTCTGTGTCTCTGTCTCTGGCCTCTCTCTCTTTCTACTTTCCTCACATTGTCTCTGCCGGCAAACCGACGTTTCCCGACTCTGACACATAGTAGAGAAATTGAAAATAAATATAATCAATTATACCGGAGAAGGTGTTCTCTGTAAATGGAAAGGGTACATCTGAGGCCAGAGAAGGTCGAGGGGTGGGGGTGGGGGGGTGGGGGGTGGTGGTCGGATGTTGCGAAATAAGGAGTTGGTTCTTTGGAATGATGGTGAGTTCCCGCAATGCCAAAAGCGCACATTTCACCTGCTTTCACTACAGTGGGGGCCCTAAGAATAACGGAGTTTCAGCTTCTGAACTTCACAAAAAAATGCTCGATTTCTCAGCAACCGGTGGCTTTCAACCTTCGCTAGTTTCTCTCCTTCGAACTGCCATCCATGTTCAATTCTAAGTTTCTCTCCTTCGAACTGCCATTCATGTTCAATTCTAAGTTTCTCTCCTTCGAACTGCCATTCATGTTCAATTCTAAGTTTCTCTCCTTCGAACTGCCAATCATGTTCAATTCTAAGTTTCTCTCCTTCGGACTGCCAATCATGTTCAATTCTAAGTTTCTCTCCTTCGAACTGCCATCCATGTTCAATTCTAAGTTTCTCTCCTTCGAACTGCCAATCATGTTCAATTCTAAGTTTCTCTCCTTCGAACTGCCATCCATGTTCAATTCTAAGTTTCTCTCCTTCGAACTGCCAATCGTGTTCAATTATAGGTGCCGGAAGATGACGAGTCAGTAAATTTCTTCAGAGCAGGAAGACTTCGCGGAAATTGTTATTAGCATTATATAATTATATCAAACTAAATTCCACCCCTGTCACAACACAGGCTAGCTGTGCGGCTGCATTTCGGATATAGCGCGGCTGCCCCCCCCCCCCCCACACCCCACGCGGCTTCGAGGCAACATTACTCAGCCGCTACTGAATGCACCTTCGATCCCACATGAGATTCCCGGTCCTCATACCTTTCCCATGGGCAGACAGTCACCAATAAACCTGGGAAAGTTTCCGGCCCTGGGAAAAGGCTGCTGCTCTGAGGAACGGTTGGTCCATACAGATGGACAAAAATTACAACTGGGATCGATTTCGTGTGGCGGGATGGAGGACGTTAGAAGACGAATTATTTAGATGCGTGAGGCTGGAAAAGGTTGCAAAAACACTTTTTAAAGACCCGAGTGATCATCAGTCCACAGTAAGTGAAATTGCCACCAAGTAACAGAAATTCAGCACTGTTACTACTCTGCCTAGGAATGGACATCTTGCCGAAATCACACCCGGAACCGAAAGTCGTGAGGCCAACAAAATGCTGTCGGATCCTGACTTGGTGACCAACATATGTCTAATGTGAAAAGAAAGCCAAATGTTTCCAGCATTTGAAGATGGGAGTTAAAGTGAACGCGGGAATAGGTTGTGACTTTGTTTCCCAGAGCGCAGGAGCAAGTGGGGTAACGGATAAATGATACAAAATCATGAGGTGTATCAACAGCGTAAATGCAAGTAAGTCAAGTCAAGTCAAGTCACTTTTATTCTCAATTCAACCATAACTGCTGGTACAGCACATAGTAAAAATGAGACAACGTTTTTTCAGGACCATGGTGTTACATGAAACAGTACAAAAACTAGACAGAACTTCGTAAAAAAACAACACAGACAAAAAACAAAATACTACAGTAGACAACAGACCTACCCAGGACTGCATAAAGTACACAAAACAGTGTAGGCATTACAATAAATAATAAACAATTTATTACCATAAATTTATTGCAATAAATAATAACACGCTGTAAGATTTTACTGCGAACGTATTGGCCTCTCTGTAATGTTACTTTGCGAATGTAATGGTTTCTCTGTAGTAGCAATGTTTGGGTTATGACTGGAGGTAAGGGGGCTTTGGAATGTGGAGGCTATCCAATGAGAGAAATGTTGTTCTTTCTTCGGAGTCTGGAAGAGAGATTTTCGCGGTCTTTTGCCGGGGAGAGATGAGGAGAGAGGACGCGAATGCAGAGAGTTGGTAGACCCGGTCGCGCGGGACGTGGAGCGAGGGTCCGAAGGTGAGCGACGATCGGAGGACGAAGCGCTTATCCGTGAGCTCCAACTTTTGCATTTAGACTGCTTGTTGAGAATGGGCCCTTTTTCTTTTGTTTTTTTTTTACTAACCAGACGGTTAAATGAAGGATTATAGAGCTCAATCGTTTAATCGAATATTGTGTGCTGCTTGTTATTTCGTGATACTGATGTGTGAATGGGGACAGATCGCGGAGCGTCCATCCCAACGAGTTTTCTTGACTTTGGCCGGGCCGGGGGCTATCACCCCCAATATTAAGCCGCTAGCGAAGCGAGAGTTACATAAGCTTTTTTTTTAATGCTGCTGAAGTTGGGTGAGACTTGAAAAATAAATCACGTCGAACAAGGGAGGAAGGTGAAACGTTCAAATGGACACAAGAGGGGGAACTTCTTCACTCGGAGGGCGGTGAGAGCGTGGCAGGAGCAGCCGGCCGAGGTTAGGTATGCGGATTCGAGTTCAACGACCAGGGGAAAGTCTGATATGTGCGGAGGACTGTGCACACATGTGAATGCTGCCGTTTCCTCCGCATCCCAGGGACGTGCAGGTTATGAGGCTAATCGGTCAGAGGCGCGTATTTCGGCAGCGACGGTGGGCGGTCTGTTACCGCTCTGTGTCTCCGTGTCTCTGAATAATCAAAGAAAACAATTTGATAAGGTACAGTATACAGCGAGTGTCACGAGCCCGACCGGACTGGCAACTGTTGTGTAGTTTGCGGGCGTTATCTGAGAAAGGATGTTCCACCACTGGAGGCGGAGCAGAGGGTGATCACATGAACGGCCGAAGGAATTGAACCGAATTGGGGCCTTCAATCACTCTGGGCCTGTGCTCGCCAGAGTTTAGAAAAATGATGGGGGTAGACTGGATGTGGCGAGGGTGCTTCGTATGGTGCCGGAGTCGAGGAACAGAGGTCGCAGTCTCAAAACACTAGGTCTTCCCTTTTTTAGCTTTAGCCAGGCGACATTTCTGGGCGAAACCCTATATCGGGGTTGGAAAGTAAAATGAGATGTCAGAGTATGAACGTGGGGGAAGGGAGGAAGAAGCACAAGGCGGTAGCTGATAGAGGAAAGCGGGTAGGGTGGGGAAGGGTAGAAGGAAAGCGCTGGGATGCTGATTGGTGGTATGTAGAGGGTCGCAGAAGGGGAGACTGATAGGAGAGGACAGAAGGCCACGGAAGAAAGAAAATTGGCAGGAGCACCAGAGGGAGGCGATAGGCGGGTAAGCTGAGAGAGGAGAACGGGGATGGGGAATGGCGAAGGAGAAGTGAGGGTGGTGGGGGAATGACCGGCTGTTACAGAAATCGATGTTATTGTCATCAGGTTGGAGGTTACCGATACGGAATATAAGGGGTTGCTCCTCCAACCTGAGTGTGGCCTCAACGCAACGGTATAGGAGGCCGTGGCCTATCATGTCGGAATGGGGATGGGAAGTGGAATTAATATGCGCGGCCTGTGGGAAGCCCGATGTTATCGAAATGGGGCTGGTAGACTCAGGAAGTAGCATCAAACTCGGGATCAGGGAATAGTTCTCGGAACCTCGGAAAAATTCTCGGAATCACGGAAATCACCTCGAAAGTCTGATACATTCATCGGAATCCTGGAGGTTCTCAGCAAACATTGACAACCTTTAATGTTAGACTGGAGAAGTTCGGACCATGGGCCGGAGGATCCCGGAATGCAGTCTCGGGGCGATGGTCGAGAAGAACAGGCAGCCTCGCCTCCAGCCAACAGTTGTCCAAGCGGCTATCGAGACTCCGAGAGTCAATTTATGACGTGGCGTCCTTCTGTCACCGAGTGCGCCGACGCCAACATCACTTTATTCAGCGGCCGTCCAAACGAACATCGTCATCTTAATCCGATTAATCTCATTCTTCCGGCGTTCACACATTCATTCGCACAATCAGATGTTCCCTCTCAATCCGCATCTGGCTTCCTGCAGAATATAGTCCATGTTGTTCAAGATAGGCTCTCAAATTAAACCGTGTGCGAGAGAGAGCTAACGACGAAAGGTCAAGTACAGGAGGATTTACAAATTTACAACCAGCAGTCCGTCCTCAGAAACACCGCCGAAGGGAGTCTGTCTCCGCATAACATGGACCCAGGGCATTGAATGGAATTATTTGTATAGAAGAAAGAGCCGGCACCCCTGGCAGTCCCTGCCGATACATTTTCCCAGGGCCCCACTGAGAGCAGCCTGCCTTCGGACATGGGCAGACGCACTGGCGGAGTGGATAGGCGACTGAGTCACGTGTTTGCAGGACCCTCTCTGACAGTACATTCTCCAGCGCTCAGCTGGAGCTGGCATCCTTAGAACTATTGAGACACACATAGGGCGCCGCCGTTACATAGAAGGGCGGGCGATAAAGTGTCGGCCGGCAAGTCGGCCAGAAATTTTCTCAATTTCAGGTGTGTTGACACATTCATTCACGCAATCAGATGTTCCCTCTCAGTCCGCATCTGGCTTCCTGCAGAATATAGTCCATGTTGTTCTAATGTTTAAGAGAGGCTCTAAAATTAAACCAGGGAATTCTGTCGGTGACGCTGACATCTGAAACCCGTTGGGAAGTATCCTACGGGACTGGAGAGTGTGCGTTCGGGTAAACAGAGACTGATTAAGGATTGTCTGCAGTGTTTCTTGCGTGGCCGATCGTGTCGAGGCGATCTTATAGCTTTCCGAGGAAGCTGGAAAGCGGACGAAGGCAATGCAGTGGATGATGTCGTCAGGGACTTTTCCAAGTCACTTGATAAGGTCCCGCATGGGAAGCTGGGCAAGAACGTTCAGTCGCTCGGCATTCAAGATGCGGTTGCAAATTGGATCGGACTTTTGCTCTTTGCGAGACGTCGGAGAGCAGGTCGCCTCTCTTGACTGGTGCCCGCGACTAATGAATGCCGCAGACAGCGGCGCTGCGTCCCTTGTTGTTTCTCATCTCTATCATTATGGCAGATAGCCCGCATTTTTGTAATGAGATGATAACCTGGTTAACTGAATCAGCAAATTTGTGCGGACGGGGGATGCTTGAGGTTGTAGTGAACAACGAAGAACATAGGTCGGAGTCGGATCTGTACCAGATACAAGATGCGCTGAAAAAAATGGCGTTTGGAATTCAAAGCCGACATGTGTGAGGTGTTGCACTTCGGGAGAACCAACCAGAGTAGCTTCTACACCAGGGGTGGGCAAACTTTTTGACTTGTGGGCCACAAATGGTTCTAAAATTTGACAGGGGGGCCGGACCAGGAGCAGATGGACGGAATGTTTTGGCAATACACCTCATAAGAGAAAATAAAATATCATGGGATATGTAGAAAACATGTGCTTTAATTTCAATTGAAAATGAACAAATGCATTACAACAAAATATCTGTCTTTGAAGTCCCATGGTATTTAGCTATTTATTGAAATGACTTTTAAAACACTGAAAATTAAATGAATAAAATACAACTTTTTTAAATAGTAACAGTTATTATTTTAAAGCACTGAAAATTCTGTTATCCTTCAAGATATTATCATCATCACTCTCCTCCTGACTGTCTTTATTTCAAAAACGGTAGGAGATGCAGGTCTACTTGTCCTGCTCCTTCTTATTCAATTGTCCCCTGTGCCAAAACTCAACAACGACCAGCACAAGGACAGAACAGTGACAGCGCGCCAGTATGCGGAGTGCGTTATTTGATCTGGAGCGCATTTTTTTATTTTGAGAACGTACGTGCACCTGCGCACTTCTCATGTCGATCACTTAACAGAAATGACATATAACATGTAAGGCTTATTGAAAAAAATGTTTTCAAATGCATTTTTTACATAACACAATGAAGAAACTTATTTTTAATTTCAGTGGGAACAGTGTTGTTGGTCTCCCTTTTTTACCAGCGCATCAAAGTCTGGATTTAGTTTTGTTATGGCGATTCTCAGGATGGATCTGAGGTGTTAACAAGGTTTATTAATATAATTTCATCAAGTTCTTCGGGCCGGATTAAAAAGCTTAACGGGCCGCATATGGCCCGCGGGCCGTAGTTTGCCCATGCCTGTTCTACACGGTGAGCAGTAGGACCATGACAAGGCGATAGAACTGAGTGATCACTGAATACACGTACTTAATTCATTCAATGTTGCATCACAAATCCGTAGCGTTGTAAGGAAATCGTTTGGCACGGCTTTCATGAATCAATGTATTGAGCAGAGGAAGTGGGATGGAATGCTGAAGTTGTACAAAACATGTAAAAGAAGTTACGACTAAGACGTGATTTTACAAGCATGTTGCAGGATCTGGAGCGTCTGAGCAGTTTAGGAATTTATTCCTTGGAAAGTGGAAATTGACAGCAGAGTGTGGAACGAGCTGCCGACTCTAGCGGTGCATGCCAGCACGATTACAACATTTATGAGAAGTTTTGACAGGTATATAGACGGAAGGCGTATGCAGGGCATGGTCTCCATGCGGGTCAATGGGAGTAAGCATTTTCAGTAGCCAAAGGGCCTATTTCTGCGCTGTATTGCTCCATGACTCTCTGTCTGTACGAACGTAAATGTCCGGGTAGTATTTGCTGGCATAGGCATCATTTGATAATAGAACTGATTTTATCTTTGAACTTTGAACTTGTATTCAGCAAGGGGAGATGGAGATAACAGACGAAGAGGCAGAGATATTCTCTGCGTCCTATTCGGCTGCGCATTTCCGCCGACCCTGGTGCTTCACATAGGGAACGAGTCAGCTGAGATGTAAATAACAAATGAATAAATTCCCACATTCCGCATTTCGCAAATGTTAAATCTGGACATGAGGCGTCCATAGAACCATAGAACATTACAGCACAGAAACAGACCTTTTGGCCCTTCTTGGCTGTGCCGAACCATTTTTCTCCCTAGTCCCATTGACCTGCACCTGGGCCATATCCCTCCACACCCCTCTCATCCATATACCTGCCCAAGTTTCTCTTGAATGTCAGAAGTGAGCCCCTTTGCTAAGATTTTTGTTGGTAAAGTGCAAAGCGTGTATTTGCTCTCTATTGCATCTCGTTATTTGTACATTTGCTGGGGTAAATGAAGGGATATATTCAAATGAAGGGCGGGCGGAGCTAAAGGTGGCGACAAAGGGCGACTTCTTCCAGCACGTCAGCGACGCCCCATTTGATTTTCCATTCTGCAATGTCTCCATTTTCCGTTTCAGAGTTGCTGCCGTCCGGTCGGGATCTTTGACCTACAGCAGCTGCACTCAAATCCTGCGGCTCTGCACGACAAGGTGCTCCCGTTCTTGGAGCTCCGCGATCGGTTTCGTTTCCTAATGGCCCGATTCGGCCTTGTGGCCGCGAATTCCCGCCTGTGCCGTGCACTGAGGAGCAGCGGAAGGCGCAGCGTCGAGGATAGCGAGAGGGGCTGGCAGAGGGCTCAGCACTCGGCAATCGATTTGCCGGTCCACGAGTCGGGAAACTGGACAGAACGCTGGGACTGTCATAGAAACGGCGACTGTCATCTCCTCCATCGCTGTGGAATGAGCGGTGTCTGTTTCGTTACTGTGTACCGTGATTTCTCTTTCGGATTTGTTTTTGATTGCATGGTGGGTGGTGCGAATGCTGATGCTTTATGCTGGAATAATTGGGGGAGGGGAGCGAGATGGGAGGGGAGAGCGGAGGGTTACTGCTGCTTGCTGCAGCCGTGCGCGCCGGGGGTGGAGGGGCAACAGGAGGCTTTGTCTTCATACGTACCTTCTCTCATTCATACTTTTACTTCGTGGGGGCGGGCGGAGCTGTTTTCCTGTTTCGAGGTTGTCTTCGGAGAGGAAGAATTTCAGGTTTGATATTGAATTATTGAGATTTATTTCTGATCACGAAAGCTTTCATGCATGAACGTTAATCTTTTCTGTAAAGCCAACTGGGTATAATTTCAGTTGGTTTCGCTCAGTCAGAATTTATCATTTGATCTCACCCCTGCCCCGCCAAAATGCCTTCTGGCCAATGAAAGTCTCATTGGACCATCCAACTGCGAGCGTGTTGCTGATCTACAAAATTCTGCCCTTTGGATACTAGATCACATGGTCACTGCATTCAAAATACCGAAGACGATGGTGGTGTGTATTGTCAGCTCGTTTCAAACTAATTGGTATAGAAGCAGGACATTCGGGCCATCATACGCGATACTGCTTCTAACCATAGCTACATAGCATTACACTTCTCCATCCTGGCGATCGGTCCATCCTTTGAAGCCTTCTTTTCCCGGTCGGCAAGAATAAAGCTTCTGCAGTTGGGGTCTGTCCTTAGGAAAGTTTATGTTTATACTCCTGAAAATAACAAAACATCTGTATCACTCTCCTGGTACTGCTCAACCTCCGCACCAGGGGGAGCTCTGCTTGGCGATACCTTCTGCCCGTTCAGTCGAACCCGGTCCTCAGCAAATCTCCGGAATAGCGCGCTGCTGTTACGTGCATGAAAAGCTACTATAAGGAGATCATTGCCCTCCTTCGTCCTGGACGTATACTGCCCACACAGGTGTTAACTATCTTCCATCTATGTGCTCGTAACGTCACTTTTTTTTGGAATTTACCGATGATGAATGCAATCGGGGCCCACAGCCAATGTTAAAATTATAGTTGACAACATTCTCGAACATGCCTGTGCCTGTTCCTGTTGTTGGCGTCAAAATAACGTCACCACTTTCCGACTCACTCCCGCAGCGTTTTTTTCTTTGCAGAGAGATGTCGTCAGATTCCGATGCTCTGTAATAAACACAAAATTATAGATCGGGTTAGAGGTTGACGAAGATGAAATGGAAAGCGTTGCTTTTTGAATCGAGGCACATACTCTAGACCAAGCTCCCTGCAAGTGATTTCCAGGAGAGAAATACCAATATGTCCTGCATGTTTGCTGATGGCCTATTGGCGCAGAATTAAGCAAATTGCGTCTGATTCACCACTCGATTCAGCCTTACTGATAATCCTTCTCAACTCCATTCTGCAGCCTTCTCCCTGTAACAGTTCGCGATTATTTTTTTGAAATCAAGAAACTATCAACCACCGGTTTAAAAATACCCAGTGATTTGGCCAAGCACTTGCAACTTGAACAGCCCCGGAAGTTGCGGCAAACGAGGATTCAGCAGCTTAGGCAATAAGAGATCTTTGACGGACAGACATATCGGAAGGCAGAGAGTTGAACAAATGCCTCAGTCATATGCATCGAGAGTCTTGCTCTCTCTACAGAGCAGTTCAGACCACAGGCCAATCTGCTGCTGGAAATCCGGGACCACGTACGGGAGGAAGCACCGTGTTTCGTTGTCAAGGGTGATTTTTTTAAATGTGGAATGTCTTCACCAGTGTTGGCAAAAGCTGCACGCGAACTAGCTGCAGAAACTTTCACTTGAATCCCCGGAATCCAATACAACCATGAGAACCTGCTGGAGAATTGAAAGGAATCGTAAACTTGATCGGCAAAGGGCGATTACTTGGGGTTTTTGCGCTGCTACTAATGTATTGTTCCACCAACTGCAGCATTTCATCTTCGCACAGTGGATATAATGTAGAACAGTTGGGGGTTCAGTAGTTTCCGGGCTTCGCCCCGGGATGGATATCGAAAGGTGCCAAGAATTGGAGAGAGCGGCACCTGTGCAGAAGTGAGAGGAGTCCTCACACTTCTGGATACGCATATTAATGTTTCCTCTTCTGTGCTAATAAACAAGGATTTGTAGTTCAAAGTAGAAGGTTGGAGTAGGTTTCTAAATGCCGTCTCGACTGGGATCCGAGGGATTCTTTTGGCTTAACGTGTCTCTGTCTGATGGGTGAGTGTACAGTGTGTAGGTTTGTCGCCATGTCTCCCGTGCTCTGTTCGGAGGTACTGTCAATTCCTGGGAGCTTATGTTTTCCTAATCGCGCCGACCCCATCTCCCGGTGAGCAGACCGATTTCCATTTCAGATAACAGTCATAAGGACTGGAAAATAAAGAGAAAATTAAAGCAAGAATGTGGAGGGAGGGCAAACTCACCCGAGTTACAGAGAGTTAAGCGATGATATATCCAAGTTGTAGATTCGAGGACCAGAGCTCCCAGCCTCAAAACAGAAGGGCTTCCCTTTAAAAAAAAATGGTGCGGAAAGATTTCATGAGCCGGAGGCTGATGAATGTGTGTAGTTAATAACTAAAGACGGCTGTGGAGGTCAGGTCCTTCGACAAATGTATTGCATGCTTTATAAGGTCATCATATTAAGGCCCATAAAACCAAATGATCATAAGACATACCAGGACAATTAAGACATTTTGCCCAGCGTGTCTGCCCCGCTATTCCATCATGGCTAGAGTGGAGTGATATATACAATCTTCCAGTCCTCCGGGACCATGCAATAATCAAGTGATTCTTGGAAGATCAAGACCAATGCATCCGTTATCTCTTCAGCCACCTCTCTCAGGAGTTTGGGATGTAATCTATCTGGTCCATGTGACTTGACCAACTTAATACCTTTCAGTCTGCCTTGCACTTTTTTCCCTTTCAATGGCGATGTCCCTTCCCCCTGTTTCCTGCCACTCACGGATCTCCGGCACGCGGCTAGTGTCGTCCACAGAGAAGACCGAAGAAAAATACCCGTTGAGTTTATCTGCCATTTTTTTGTCTCCCATTACTACCTCAGCAGCATCACTTTCCAATGGTAAAATATAAACTCTCGCCTCCATTTTTCCTTTTATATAACTGAAAAAGAACTTCCAGTATCCTGTTTTATATTATAGGCTATTTCCTCATATTCCCTCTTTTCACCTCTAATAGCTGTTTTTGTTGCCTTTTATTGGAGCCTGCACTGTTCTGATCACCATATGCAGTCCTGGGTAGGTCTGTAGTGTAGTGCAGATTTTTTTTTCTGGATTGTTTTTTTTTCGTAGTTCTGTCTAGTATTTGTACTGTGTCATGTAACACCATGGTCCTGAAAAAAACGTTGTCTCATTGTTACTATGTACTGTACCAACAGTTATGGTCGAAATGACAAGAAAAGTGCTTTGACTTGACTTGACTTGACTTGACTTGATTTTAAAAGTTTCCGAATCTTCCAACTGCCCATTCACTTTTAATTACCTTATATGGCCGTTTCTTGTTTTTTTTTTTTTCAATGCAGTCCTTAACTTCCCTTGTCAGCCACGGTTGCGTCGGACGCGAAGGCCGGAGTGTGATGTTGAGAGAAATAATAAATCAGCGATAATGGAATGCCGGAGCAGACTCAACGGGCCAAAGGACTAAATTTGTTCCTATAAATTAAAATCCTATGCTCAAATGTAATTGTGTAATGTTCACTCTTCGATCCCTTTAAATGGATGAATCAATGTTTTACAATAAACCAGGCGGGACATGTTTACGTTTTTTCATGTTTTATACACTTAAAACTTCTGCTTATGAAATCAAAGTTCACCGTTTTTCGGAACTGAAGCTTAGATTTCATTTTAATTGATAAACGGCAGGAATTACAGACTCTTGATTGAGACCCGTTACTTGAATCACGCAGGCGCAGTCGTGAATGTATAGATGACGGTCAATTATTCTTTACTTTTCTATTGAGCTCAAGAACGGGACGAATAAACTTACTGAATCGATTACTGTTAAAGACTCATCTGGTGTCACTTGAGTCTTTCAAAGGAGGAAGTTTATCCGCCCAATGTAGTGACCATGAATTGACTCGTTTGATCAGCAGCAGCTGCGTCTTCTTGGTGTCACTGTGTTCGAATCGTTCGTTCCGTGCTCCTGACGATGTAGATGTTTGAACTGCGGAGTTCCTCCAGTGTGTTGGGTTGTGTTAAATTGGGTTTGCACAACGAATGCTAGAATTTCATCTTCTTACATAGGGCGCTAGTTACATTGTGCTGCAGAACCGCAGAAGTCGTTAGTGCAGTTTGAATAAGGAATGATAGCTGCATCGTGCAAACAATTAGCAGTACCCAATGTCCTCTTATGACGCGCAGAAGCGGGACCGGGTGTAGCCCGTCCACGTCAGTGTTCAATGTACTGGTCGTGCAAACACTTTCTGTTGCACACCATTTTTGGTCACGTGGTCAACCGCCTTCCAGTAACCTTGAAGCAGTCTGACCACTCTCCTCCGACTTCTCTCATTAAAAAAAGTCACACACGCCTTCGGAACTGCCGCGCACTGGACTTTTTTATTTCTGTTTTTTTCTAACTATTTTCTGTGATCAGTAACACATGTTCCGCGTGAGACCTCATCAAAGCTATCTTGGATACGCAAAACCATTCCTTCTGGGATCGACAGACATTACGTTGGACACTAAGATCATTGGGCATTCTTGGTCCAATGTCCTACTGATCACAATTCTTCCCAATTCTTAAGTTTGGACTGATTTCTGAAAAAAAAAGAACCCCTTGATCATGTCTGCCTGCTTGAATGTATTCGGGTGCTGACCATTTATTAACTGAGTGGATATTTGCGTGAACGAGCAGGTGTAATAGAGTAGCCCCAGAGTGTACACTGGATCGTGAAAACAGTAACTAATCAATTGCAGTTATCCCGGAAGGAAATAGATTTTCTTTTTTAATTCAGGAAGGGAGGGCAGAACAGTTACGGACATCATCCAGCGAGCACAGCAAACATTTCAAAAGAACACTAATTATAAACGTACTTCCAAGTCTGCTGTCGCGTCATCTCCAGAGCTATCGTACTTTCATCATGGTTAGCTGCGTGGTAAACAGTGTCTTCCCATGCTAACAATCATATGAACGGGAGAGAGCGTCGCAATTTTCAGCTGCTCCCTGAATTTCCTCTGGGTCACGCCGTAAATGAAGGTGTTTGTGCAGCAGCTGAAAAGCTGAATCACTGCCCCCGCCTGCTGCGATCGGTAAAGCCGGATGGACGTTTCCAGGTCCGTGTAGAGGCACCGCAGCAAAATGAAGACCAGGGTGCTGGTCGCCCAACAGATGAGGAAACTCGCCGACAGGGTGAACAGCAGAACGATGGACTGTCTGCGGCTCTTCATCTCTGGATCCTGCTGTTTCTCTCCATTTCTATGTCCCCGGAGTCCCCTGCGGACTCGGCTGGAGACCAGGATCTGTCGGACGGTCAGAATATTGAGTAACAAAATGAGGAAGAAAGGGAGCAGCGGATTCAGCAGACGGTCCACCCAGTAAAACCACTCAAACTCTGTCACCATGTGAAGTCCCCCTTTGGGATAGCACGTCCACCATTTCCCCTTCCAGAGATCAATTCCAGCTTCCCGATGCAGGAAGTAATAAGGGACGTTCTTTACGCAGAAAGCCACACATATTGCGCAAATAACCAGGCTTGCAATTTTTGGAGTGCAGTATTTTATCTGCATCTTCGGCCAGCAAATAGCCACAAAGCGGTCGAAAGTGAACGCCACAGTAAGCCACACGGAACAATCTAAAGCCACGTAACCGAAGACGTAGTGGACGAAACAGAACGGAGGGGGAAGCATAAGCCAGTACGCTCGGTACGCATCGATGATCTGGAAGAACACGACTTCGATGATCACCACCGCAAGATCGGCCACGGCCATCGCCACCAGATACCGAGTGATACCTTTGGAGAGACCACACTTTCCTCGGCTGAGTATCACAATCGCCACCAGGTTAACTGTCGAAAAGAAAAAGAAATGTAGTATTTTTGACATCATTAACATACAGTCAAACCATGTTTCCAAAGAGCATCGTGTGCTAATATTCATAATCCAAACCACTGTAGGGATATGAAGACATGTAGGGAGAGAGTCGCCTTCCGAAATTTCACGACAGACCCGGTCTTGATTCAAATTACTTGTGTAGAGGTTTTGCGTAAACTCGAGAACTGCCCCACACTGAACGCTCTATTAGATTGTGTAGTGAAACTCGAGATGGCCTTCTGCTGATGTAGCAGATCCTTTTCAACGTCCGACCTTCAGAGATGCTCCTCCACACACCACTGTGGTAACGCGTGGCCAGCTGAGTTACTGTCGCCACTCTGACAGCTTGATCCAATTTCAATCCACCCGACCTTTCTCGTCAACAATGCGCTTTCGCCCTGTCAGCTGCCGCTGGCTGGTTTCCTTTCACCTTCTCACACCATTCTGTGTCAACTCTAGACAGTGTGGACAGTGCTCTGAGTGAAATTCTGAGATTCTGAGTAACGCTAAACACCATATCTGGTACCAGCAAACACCCCATATTCAAAGACATTTAAATCTCATTTCCTCCCCACTGTCATGTTTGGTCTGAGGAACAACTCAACCCCTTGATCATGTCTGCATGTTTTTATGCATTGATGTGCTGCCACATGATTGGTTAACTAGATACATGTATTTACATGTAAATGTACAGATGTACCTAGTAAAATGGCCACAGGGAAATAGAATAGGGGAAAATCGATGAAACATGTGTCGATAGTGGCCTGTGCAATGCACTGAAATGTATGTATCTAAAATAATTGAAATTCAAAATAAAAAAATGATTGTTTAGTTTATGAAAGTGGAGGAGGCAACCATATGGAGAGAGACAGAAAACGTTATTGACCTTTTTTCATCGGCCCACAAAAGAAATTTTCGGACGTTTAGGTGTGAAAGTGAATTCTCCGGAGCGGCATGATTATCGTTATCTCAGACTTTGAAATACGTTGCCGTGAGCAGAATTAGTTTCCCGTTGTGGTGACTGGGTGATTCGGAACATGGAACACAGAAAGCTCCTGCAAAGCAAATACCTCTACATTGATAATAATTCCGCCTGAGAAAGCCAATTATTTATTACTACACAATGTCCAAGTTCCTCCACTTTCTTCACAACAAGATATAGATCAGTAACACGGAATGTATGCAAAAGCGCACCCGTTGTCCCCGTACCATGTCCAGTTAGAGGAATAAGCATCCGACGGTTTTGGACGAGGAAATCCATCAACTTAACCCTTCTTCCTTATGCAGGTTTCCACAAGCGCCAACAGAGTCGACCCTGAATTGTTTATTTAGATTAGGGACAAGTCGGGATTGAAAGGTTTTAAAAATGCATATTATCAGCTGCATTGGTATATCGAATTGCACGAGACTAAAAATCGCAAAAGATATGATACAGAAATATATGTCGTTCAAATGTATCAACCTGAAGCTCCCAACCTGACCGAGGGGTCCACTGAGCCCTCGGTTAACGTTAGAAGTCTGTAAACATTAAGAAAAATGTGAAGATTGCCAACTTGGAGAGCTATTATGAAGGAAGGACTTATAACAATGGCAACTGCAATAAGAGAACGGACTGTATTAAGTTACTCCGTGGATTTCGAAAGCGTAGAACCGTCATGGACAGAGTTAAGAAAATTATCATAAAACGCCAGCACCGCACGAACACAAATCTGGAAACGAGAGTAACGGCGCCAAAAGCACGGGAGGACCTCGGTCAGGCAGCATCTCTAAGAAGCAATAAAGAGTTCATGTTTCCTGAATGTTTCCTGAGAAGATCATCGGGGCCTCTATTCCCGCCATCACGGACATTTACACTACACGCTGCATCCGCAAAGGAAACAGCATTATGAAGGACCCCATGCACCCCTCATACAATCTCTTCACCCTCCTGCAGTCTGGGAAAAGGCTCCGAAGCATTCAGGCTCTCGCAACCAGACCATGTAACAGTTTCTTCCCCCAAGCTATCAGACTCCTCAATACCCGAAGCCTGGAGTGACACCTTGCCCTACTGTCCTGTTTAATATTTATTGTAAATGCCTGCACTGTTCTTGTGCACTGTATGCAGTCCTGTGTAGGTCTGTAGTCTAGTGTAGCTTTCTCTGTTGTTTTTTTTAATTTTGTAGTTCAGTCAATGTTTTGTACTGTGTCATGTAACATCATGGTCCTGAAAAACGTTGTCTCATTTTTACTACGTACTGTATCAGCAGTTATGGTCAAAATGACAATAAAAGTGACTTGACTTGACTTGACTCAATCATTGCCCTCGCCTCCCACCCTCTTATTATCTCTTTTCCCTTAATCCAGTCTGGCTCGGAAGAAATCTCTCGGCGAGAAACATAGACAGATTTTATTTCTCTGCATAGATCAGGCCTCCCAATCTCGGCTTCACGGACTTCTCCATTAATGGTAGGGGTCCATGACATTAAAAACAAGTTTCGAAACCATTGCCAGAGATGCTGCGTGTTCGGCTGGATTCCTCATTTAGCTTATGTGTGTGTGTGTGTAATTCTGACTTTCTATCGTTTGCGGAATCTCTCAAGTTTATAGAGGAAACTGACCTGAATGTCCGTGCAATCGTCGTTGTTCGCGAGAGTTTAAGCTTGAAACCATCTTTCACACATCATTCTTCGCGTTTAGCGAACGGATAAGTGAATTTAATTCTATATATTGCAAAATCATCAAATCTCCAGCACATATTACACCTGGGAACAGGGATTTTAACCAGTACTGGATTAAATAGGACAAACGCCGAGTGAGAAGCATATAGAATATATTGCAATCCGAACACCATTAGCATTTTCATATCGTCACGCACGGAAACCTTACCTGGGACACCGATGGCTGCAATGACAGGGTAACATATTTTCCTTGCTCGCTCCATGCGATATTTGTATTGCGCAGCTCGAATACTTGTTGCTAACCGGGGGTGCAGGAGATATTTGGCTTCTCACTCCGCCAATTAATCACAATATTTCGAATCGATTAAAATAAACCCACGAGGATGCACAATGAACTTTCACTGACGAATCCCACTGAAATAAAACGTGCGCCCTTCACTTGCAACACTTCTGTGGTTTCGGTGCGCCTTCTTAGTTCAGTCTCAAGTCCGACAAAGCGACTGAAAGGTCCGCCTTTTATAGCACATTCAGTTAGCCGATGATGAAACCAGCTTGCATCCCAATTGGTGTAAATTAACGTTACCTCAGCACTAATCCAGGATTGTTTGTCTTACGGGACCTGATTCCCCAGCGAGTGGAGAAGACACATTGGTTCTTGCAGAATCCCAGCAGGAATACTAAAGATGGCGTGATCGCTTCAATGCTTCAGAATTTTGATCTTCATTCTAGTTGAAGCAGTGACAAGCCTATCCTCTCATAATGACAATATATCTAGTGGTGTCCCTCAGGGGTCATTATTAGGGTCGCTACTTTTCAACTTGTTAGTGAATAATTTAGACGGTGGATTTGATGGCATCTTGGCAACGCTTGAAAATGATGGGATGATAGGAGGAGGGGTGGGTAATTCGCAGGCTTAGACCAATAGGAAGAATGGGTACAAAACAATGCAGCAGATGGAATACAGTGCTGGGGAATGTACGATATTGCATTTTAGGAACAATAGTGCAGACTACGATTTAAATGGGGGCAAATTTCAAACATACGAGGTGCAAACGGACTTTGGAATCCTCCTGCAACACTCCCGGTGGTTAATTCACAGGTTGACCCAGGTGGGGAAAGTCACTACAATGTTGGCACTTAATTCAAGGGGAACAGAATACATGTATATCAACGGGAAATGATGCTGAAGATTCATAAGACAGCAGTGAAGCTGCACTTGGAGAATGGTCAATACTTCTGTGCCCATTTTCTCAGGAAGGATGTATTGCCATTGGAGAGAGTCCAGAGGAGTTTCCCGAGGGTGAGTACGCAAGGAGGGAGTTTACATAGGAGAAGCAGGTGGTAGCTTTGGGTTTGTACTCACGGGATTTAGAGAAATGCTCCAGGCTCTCATTCAATCAGACCAAATGTTGAAAGGAATAGATAAGCTGGATGTGGAGAAGATGTACAAACACCTTACAGGTAGCAGCCGGAAATAAACACTGTAGCAGGTATGGGAAATCGCATACTTTTCAAGGGTTTCCATTAGGATCCTCCATAATTGTGCAAAAGGATGCAAGCACGTCTAATTTTATTCTAATACGCAACGAATGTGTGGAAGGATAAAGAACAATACAGAGAAAAGTGTTTAATATCTCATTGTTGGAACAGAGGGACGTTGTACACTCCGATGTATCACCACTCTGAATGAGATTGTTAGACCAACATTTCCAGGAGCATATGATTTGCCGAATTTTCACATTGATCCCAACGTATTTTGGTATTTTTCAACCTTTTGGTTTTTACAATGGCATTGTTTTTTTTAATTAAAAGGGGAAGATGAAGCAGAAAATAAAATATTACAAAAGCTCAGCGTGCCACTGTTAATGTGGGGGAGGGGGAGAGAACAGCTCAGGTTTTAGGTCGAAGACTCCTCCTCGGACCCGAGAAAGAGTAAGGGAGCTCTCCATGAATTTACCTCGTGGGTTCACGCAGCGGTGAAGAAGCGAAAGGGATTTTGTTTTTCACTTTTGGTGACCGGACAGTCAGGTTGGGTAAAAAGAGAACAATTCTCCTGGAAATGTTGGTCTAACAATCTCATTCAGAGTGGTAATACATCGGAGGGGGCAACGGCCTTCCGTTCCAACAATGAGATATTAAACACTTTTCTCTGTATTGTTCATTATCCTTCCACACACTCGTCGTGTATTAGAATAAAAGTAGACGTGTTTGCATTATTTTGCACAATTATGAGATGGATCTTGGGAGCTGAATTCCAAGTTCGGCAAGTTGGAACATTTACAAAAGCAATAGTAAATATCTTGTGCAAATGCCCACAGTATCCAGATATCTATAGATCCAGATTGAATTCACTTCGTGCTGGATTTTAAAGTGCATTCATCACCAAGAGAAGCAAAGCAAAGTCCGAATGACATTGTCACATAATTCATAGTGGAATTTCGGCAGGCATTTTAAAGTCACATGTTTTCAAAACCTGGCGACGGATTGAGTCGGCAGCATTTCATGGACGGTGGGACTTAGAAGTTTTACGAAAAAGATTCACACTCATAAAAATACTTCTTCATGAAACGTTTCGTGGTCATGACGCAAACTGAATGTTCTCAGTCATTTACCACAAGATAAACAATGGGCCAACACTGATAAATAATGCACGTTTTGCTCTCTGAACAGGAGTTTGAACCTGTGAGTGTCTGACACCACGTACCGATGCGCCATGGACACAGTGAAGGTTGAACATGACCGAGGACCAGAGACCACTGACAGATCTGCCGTGATCACAGTCAGCGGAGGACGAACGAGGGGCGACAAACATAGCGGATCAGCCGTACACGCAGTAAGGGGAGACAAGGCAGAGCGGCGGAGATTAATGACAGATCAGCCCCGATCTCTGTGAAGAGCGGAGGTGAAAAGAGGAGCAAATGTCCTTCTCCGACTGAAGTCTGGCTGCAATGAAACAAAAACGCGCGCACACATGATTTATATGTGGTTCAGATTGTTTCGATCTTTCGCCAACAAGAAACACTCCATATGTCTGTAAGATAATTGTATCAGAGAGAAAATAGTGTAGTGGTCATTTATTTACTCCGTAATAGGATATTGCATTTTATTCCCGCTAGCGAACACGTAACTGGAGGAGCAGTAATTTCTTACCGTTGTGCAGACATACACGCAGCTATCCCTAAATGACAAAATGACAATAGTCCAGGTAGTAGATACAATGGCCCATTCATAACAAATGTCATGGGTTTGTGAATAGCTGAAACAACGTTTTGAACATAGAGTATAACACCACGTTACAGACCTTCAATTTTTCGATCATCCATGTATCTATGTAAGAGTTCTCTTGAATGACCCTAATGTACCAGACTCCACCACTAACCTGGCGAGTGGAACACCCCTACCACTACGTGGCTCCAATGTGCAGGTTTGCTGTTAAATGTTGGAGAGAACAATATCTAGTTCTCAGGAGAAATCTACCTATGTATATAAACTCACAGCGAATTTTGTCCATCGCGGCCATTGGGTTTTATAATCAGCCATTAAACTGGTTCGAAGGTGAGCAGTGACTCAAGGCGATATCCGCGACTGGGCAGAACCAGATTCAAGTCGTGACTTCTTCCTGGAGCAGACGGAGTTTTTACGAGGAGCGTAATCATTGTCACCGTGAGGTGAAGTAGTAATTTGGGATCGGAAACATGTTAAGAATATTTTCTCGATGAGATCCTGCACAGTTCAATGCAAGCGCTAGGGGGCAGGATGAGGAAGTATGTGCGAATGATGTTGACGTCCTCCTTTATGAGGGTGTCGTGATTCAAACATTACCCAGGGTGTGATCAGTTATACACGGGGAACATGACATTGAGGTTCTTGATTTCGGCAGAATCGGACTCCGGAGCTCAGCACAATGTAGCTCCTGAAACTACGGTGGGCAAGATTGCTGCATGTCAAACAGTACACTTATCATGGCGGTACTTTCAGCAGATCAATGTTGGACATGAACACGTAGGAGCAGAAATTGTCTATTCGGTGCATCGTGACTGATCCGGCACTCCATCCAGCAGACTGTTTTCCTATCAATCCCAGTTTTCTGCCATCCTCCCAGAACATCTGACACCCTTACTGATGAAGAACCTATCTATCTTTGCTTTAACTGTAGCCAATGCCTGGCTGATAATATCTAGAATAGGAACTCCTGAAACAATTTCACCTGCTCTGGTCTATACACTTGGTGTCCAACTCTAATCTGGACACAGCTTGTCTTCGGAAACTTGAAAACGTGAGGTGAGGTCTCGACAGACAGCAGCTAAGAAAGGTAGTTCCTCAGTGGAAATAGTGAAAATGGTACAATCTATTCATATTATTTCCGATTAACACAATAAAACCATCAGGCACCGGAGTAATATTAGGCCATTTGGCCCATCGAGTCGGTTCCGCCATTCAATTATGGCTGCTCTTTTTTTCTCCTCCTCAAGACCATTCTCCGGCCTTCCCTCCATTACACCTGACGTCCTGCTTAATCGAGAATCTATCAATCTCTGTCTTAAATACTCTTAACCACATGTCGACCACAGCTGCCTGTGGTAACAAATTCCACAAGTTCACTACCCAGTGGCTAAAGAAATGCTTCCGCATCTCTGTTTTAAAAGGACTCTGCTTTATCCCGAGCTGTAGCCTCTTGTCGTAGATCTTCCAGCTTAGCGAACATCCTGTCTGCATCTACTCAGTCTAGCCCTTTCAGCATTCTAAAAGTTTCAATGAAATCCCTTCTCATCCTTCTGAATTCCATCGAGTACAGACACAGAACCCCCAAACGTTCGTATAGGAACAGTTTAATTTCCGGGATCATCGTTGTGAACTTTATCTTGGCCCTTTCCAATGCCAATATATCTTTTCAATAGATGGTTACACCAAAAATGTTCGCAACTGTCTAAGTCAGGCCCCACCAGTGTTTTCTAAATCCTCAACATCACATCCCTGCTCTTCTGTTCAAGACCTCTTAAAATTAGTGCAAACATTTCATTTGCATTCATCCCCACCGACTGAATCTGCAAGTTAAAGTTTAGAGTGTTCTGCACAAGAACTCCCAATTCCCAAGTCACATTTTTGGGATTTTTCCCCTCAGGAATTCCAACAGGCATAATTTTCTCTGGAGGATACCATACTGACTTCGCCCTGTCTTATTTTGTGTCACTACGTAGACCATAAGCTTATCCATAACAAATATCTCTAACATTCTACCAACCACTGAGGTCAGGCTAACTGGTCTATATACTTTTCCCCGCTCCCTTCAACCATTCTTAAAGAGTGGAGAGACATTTGTAATTGTCCAGTCCTCTGGCACCATGACAATGATTTTTAGATGATCATTGCTAATGCCTCCATAATCTCCAGCGCTACCTTTTTCAGAACCCTGGGGTGCAGTTCATCTGTTCCGTTGGCTTATGTACCATTTGATCTTGCAGCTTCTCGTTGTAAAAGTAACTGCACTCCCTTCTTCTCCTTCACACTCAATATGATCTGGCACACTGCTTGTGTTCTCCACAGAGAGCTCTAAAATTCCTATTTCGTTCGGCAGCCATTTCCCGGTCCCACACCCCCTATTATTCCTCTCCCCCATTTTCTAAATGTCCTTTATCCACTCTCAACTCTCTTTCATTTTTCACATACTTGGAAATGCTTTCAGTATCCACTTTGATATTGTTCGCTAGCTTGCATTCATATTTTATCTTGTCACTTCGAATCATACGTTTACTTGCCCTCTGTAGATTTTTAAAATGCCTCTCAACCCTCTGGCTTCGCGCTGATTATTGTTTTGGTATATGCCTTTTCCTTTACTTTCACAATAGCTCTGACTGCTCTTGCCATTCTCGGTTGTACTATTTTGACATTTGACTATCCCTTCACTCGTGGAACACATATATCCTGCAGCTTCCTCATTTAACCAGCAACTCACGGCATTGCTGTTCTGCTATCATCCATGTCAGCAGCTCCTCCCAATTTACTTTGGCCAGCTCCTCTCTCATACCACTGTAATTTCCTTTAATCCACTGAGATGCTGCTACGTCAGACTGTACGTTCTCTCCAACAAATATCATGTTGCAAACTATCATGTTTTGGGGCTCATTTCCCTGAAGCTCCCTTATTGCCTTCTGTTAATTACATAACAGCCAGTCCAGTATAGTTGATTTCTTAGTAGGATCAATCACAGACTGCTCTAAAAAGCCATCTCACAGGCTTTCAAAAGCTCACTCCCTTCGGATCTATTACCAACCTCACTGCGGCGTGATCTCAGATACGGTCGCAACTGATATTGTTTCTTATGATCCCAGAGCGAAGGTTCCTGAGAACAAATGTCGTCCTGAAGATAGAATATCCTGAATTTGAGGCGTAATAAATCAGCCAAGATGCATTGGGGAGATCAACTGGCCCAATTCTGCCCTTGTGACCCGTGGTCTAAACGTTGGCGACCAATTGAGTCCTTTTTTTAGCCAATGGCATTACAGTTATCCTGTCTTCCATCTGCTCCCCACCGCACCTCTGCAGGCTCACATTGAGTAATAATCGAGTAATATGTTGAAAAATGTAATCAAACAGAAGCATCGTCTCGTTCCGCAGATCATAGTGTTAGGAACGCAGCGCCGATCGACGCGCCAGCGCAACGTAATTAATGTCAGCAGACACGGGGCTAACAAAGGCGAGGAATCGGAGCGATTTGTTACAACAAACCAGCGATCATTCCGTGACCCGGAGCAGGTTCAGAATTGGGGGATATGGTGCTCGAGGCATCAAATGATGAAGTTGCATTGCGGTCAATGACTGTCAAATGAACTGATACTGAGAGAGGATGTGTTCATTTACCGATTGACCAAGCAACGTGACAGGGGAGTCAGAGCCTGGAGACTCCGCAGAAGGTCAGGTACACAACAAAATATAACTTTCAGTGATATTGCTCGGATAATACTCGGTCTGTTAACAATTACTTGGAACTGTTCAAAAGGCTTTAGACATTATTGTTCGGATAAGGAAGATAAACTACATGAACAGGAATCTCTTATTTACTTCATCTCACTTTCCTCAGACTCGACGAATGTCCAGGGCATGCGCATCGGCTCGAGGCATCCCGGCCTCTTCCTTGGTTGTGTCGAGCAGTCCATGCTTGCTGTCTTTCCGATTATACTCCGGAACTCACAGTTCGAAGCCAGTAATTGGAGTATTTGTCTTGGTGCGTTACCGGGCGGGATCAGTGAACCACTTTGTTTAATGTAACATGTGTTTGTCCGATACGTGGGTGCATACTGAGCTGGTCTGACTCTCGGACTGCCATGCAACATTCCCGAGGACTGTAAATTCCTGGTTGCCCAACTTCTTCTACCGACCATGCAAGGAAATTGTATGCCATCTCACCTGAATCCTGGCCTATGGAACGCATTAAGTTAAGATTCATCCTCGGAGTATTGTCCGCAGTTTTGGTCACCGAATTACAGGAAGGATATTAATAAGGTTCCGGCGCAAGCAGGAAGTTATGAATAATAATCAAATATATGCTATTTATTGAAACGTTACTAATCAGACCGGCGTAAGCAGGAAGTTATGAATAACAATCAAATATGTTATTTATTGTACTGATCTAATGAAAGGAACTGATAATATCAGTGAATAGATAGATGTCAAGGACTGACCTGGTATCTCCGATATCTTACAATGGGGGAACTTTATCTGGGCACATGTCTGTAAATGCAGTGCACTTGAACCAACTCCACTGATCGGGAAAAGATGTGTCTGTCCGGTTGGGTTCTGATGATGGCACTCGGCCAAAATCCTTTGTGTTATTTTTTATCGGAGATGCCAGTCCTACCAGTTATCCTCATCATTGTGTCAGCGTTACGTTGACTGTTTGCAATGAATGTCCGGGAAACTCGGCGTGGAAGTGTAACTAATAAGGTGGCCAATGAGAGTATGTTACATCGTGAAAAAAAAACTTAACCAATCAATATAAGTTGTACTGGAGAGTCAATATTTTGCTCTAGGAAAGAAGAACGGGAAGTACAGATTATGCACCGAGTACAACAGACATTTTAAAGAATGCCAATTATAAACTTGTTTCTACAACAGCTGACGAGCCACTTTTGGAAACATCACACAATTCAACACGTTTCTCTATGCACTAAGCAATGTCTCACCATCTTAACAAGCAAATGAATAGGGGTGAACGCGGCAATCTTTAGCTGCTCCCTTAATTTGGTCTGGGTCACACTGTATATGAAGATATTTGTGCAGCAGCTGAAAAGCTGAATCATTGCCCCCGCTCGCTGCGCCAGCCACAGACGGATAGACGTTTCCAGGTCCGTGTAGAGGCACATCAGGAAAATGAAAACAAGGGTGGTTGTCGCCCAGCACAGGAGGAAACTCGCCGATAAGGTGAAGAGCAGTACGATGGACTGTCTCCTGCTCCTCATTTCCGGATCTTGCTGCTTCTCGCTTTTTCTCTGGCCCCTGAACTCCCTACGGACTCGACTGGACGCCAAGATCTGTCTGACGGTCAGAATGTTGATGAACAAAATGAGGAAGAAAGGAAGCAGCGGATTCAAAAGACGGTCTAACCAGTAAAACCAGTCAAACTCCGGATCCATTAGAAGACCCGATTTCTGATCGCATTGATTCCAATGCAGACTTGCACGTTGCTTGTGCAGGAAGTAATAAGGGACGTTCTTTAAACAGAACGCAACGCATATTGCGCCAATAACCCATCCCGCAATTCTTGGCGTACAGTACTTGTTCTGAATCTTCGACCAGCAAATGGCCACAAAGCGATCGAAAGTGAACGCTACAGTAAGCCACACGGAACAATCTAAAGGCACGTAACACAAGACGTAGTGGACTAAACAGAACGGAAGTGATGGCTGAAGCCAGTATACTCGGTATGCTTCAACTATCTGGTAGAATGCGACTTCGATGATCACCACCATTAGGTCGGCCACAGCCATCGCCAGCAGATACCGAGTGAAACCTTTGGAGAGACCACACTTCCCTCGGCTCAATATCACAATATCACAGGTTAACTGTCGAAAAGAAAAGTACAATTACGACAAGTGCGACATCCAAACAAACTGCGTTTCCAAAGGTATTTGTTGCACCACAGTATTCCTTGATTAGCGCGTGACGAGAGCCATGGAATGTAAGGAAATGCACATCGGTTGTCCCCGTACCAGTTAGCGATAAATCATGGAAGTGTGGGTAAGGACAGATATATTTGTCGCTTTTTTACGGGGGGTGCGGGGAAATAAGAAGTCAACCCCGAACCCTCGGTTACTTGGTCGGGATCCATGGCGTAAAAAATGGTCTGTGATCGCTCTCGGAACGAAAAGATCACCAATCGTGAGAGACATCATGAAGGCAACAGTACCAGCAATGGCAAGCAACAATTTCATGTTATTCCGCGAACAACCGTAGAATGACTTAAAATAATTAGCATAAGATTCCGTCAAGGCACACACACGATACTGGAAAGAGGTCTCTAGGGACAGAATACAGAACGAACTCGGAGGGGCAGCTTCTCTGAAAACGGAGAGAGAGTTGACGTTTTCAGCCGAGACCCGTCATCATTGCTTCTGGGCTCACACTCTCCTATTATAGCTTCGACCCCCATCCATTCTGGTACTAATGACATGACCCCGCACGAAAAACCGACTGTTCACTTCTCTCCATAGATCAGGGATTCTCAACCTGGGGTCGACTGACATCTAGGTTAATGGTAGAGGTGTTCTCCATAAAGACAAATTGTTAATGATAGGGGTGTTTTGCATAAAAAAGACGTTTTGGTTGCTTTGCCACAGTTACTGAATGACCTGCCGTGTTCCTCAGTCAGTTATTCCGGCATTGTAGCGTTTGCAGAATCTCTTCTGTTGAAAGTGGAAACGAACCTAAATGCCCGTGGCAAACGTCGAGCATATCGCCAATGTTTAATCTTGAAAAGACGTTGTGATAAATCAATTTGACTGCGAACTGTGCATATCAATGGTCGCCTTCAGCGGACTGTCAAAGGAATATAATTCTATTTTTTGCAAAATTCCAAAGCTTACAGTACATTTTACACGTGAGACGATGAAGTATCATTAATTTATTGATTAAATTGAAGGTCCAAATCGTGCGAGATGCAGAAATAGTAACTCACTATCTGATCACCGGTAACAGCTTCAAACCGCGAAGCAGTGAAGTCTTACCAGGGATTCCGATGACTACAATGGCAGTGTAGCATATTTTCATTACTATGTCCATGGGATACTTGCTTTCGACGGCTGGAAATCTTATCACTATATAGAGGTGTAGGAGATATCCGGCTGTAATTCCGCCAACTATTCACAATAATTCTAAACGATTTATGTAGATCCACACGAGAGATAAAACACAATGGAACGTCCGTGAAGAATAACACCGAAATAAATCTTGCTCCCTTTAATTGAAAGACTTTTTCCGGTTTTGGTGCGCCACGATGGCTCATTCTCAAGTGAAACAAAGAGATTGAAAGGTCCAACTTTTATAACACATTCGGTTAGCTGATGATGAAACCAACTTGAACATCTGGTGTTAATGATCATTACGTCACTCTCAATTCATCATTCTTTGGTTTCAACACTTGGATCCCCAGTAGAGAAACAAAAGTCTCTCGGCCAGAAACGCTGCATTGATAGTAATGATGCCGGTTTGTTTCCCTTGCTTCAGAATTTAGTGCTCTTTTTTCTTGCAGAAGTATTGACAAGCCTATTCTGTCATCATGTCGAAATAAATGTCTGAGCAGTGCTAGTTCAATTCTCACATTGTTACTCTCTTCGCCCCAGCTCCAGGGTATCTCAATCCGACAAACACGTTCCAATTGTTTTTATTTTCAGTGAAATGCCACGGCAATATGGACCTCCGTCTGTTATTCTGACCCAACTGCCCCTTGGGAAGTGAGTGGGGTGCTGATGCCACCACTGAAACGGGTCACCGGGACCATAGAAACATTCGGTCAACCTATCCTCCCACAATCACAGAATAACCTCCAATCCCCACGTATCCATGAGTCTATCCAGGTTTCTCTTACGTTTGGAAATCCATCCTGAATGGAGCACCTCTACTCTCAGATGGTTGCTAACCTTTACCAACCTCTGTGTGAATATCTACGCCATGTTCCATTTTCATACATTACCCTTCACACTTAACACATGGCCGCTCCTTCTACGCTCACTCAACATCAGTGGAAAATGACTGCTTCCATTTAACCCATCTGTGCCCTTCATAATCCTAAATCAAATCTCTCCTCTTTGGGAATTAGGTCCTACCCTGTCCAGCACTTGCCTATAAAGCAAGTTGTCAAGTCTCGGATTCATCCATGGACTCTTTCTAGGCACTCTTTCAATTCTATTGAAATCCATCCTGGGCAACGGGAGCAGAACTGCACCAATACCTCAATTCAGATCTTAACAACTTCCAGCATATCGGCAGAGCGGTTCCGACTGTTTCGGTTTTGTCGTCGATGAAAGGTTCATTCATCAGAAGAGGATCTGCGAATCCATCCGTCCATCTATCCATCTTTCTATCGATCCACCTATCCATCTATCTATAAGACCATAGGACCATTAGACATTGGGGCACAATTAGGTCATTCAGCTTATCGAGTCTGCTCCACTATTCCAGCATGGCTGACCACACTCAAGCCCTTACCACTGCCTTCTCGCCATGTCCTTTGATGCACTGAATCGATCAAGAAACGGTCAACTTCCCCCCTAACTACATATATGGACTCACGTATCCCCCACACCAATCTGTGGCAAAGTATTCCGCAATTTACTATTCTGTGACTAAAAAGAATGTCACCCCTTACCCCTCTGCTAAAGGGTCGCCATTCAGTTTTCAGTCTGTGCCTTCCAGGTCTTGATACTTCCACAATAGGAAGCATCCTCTCCACATCCACCCTAACCAGTCCTTCAGCAATCTATAGGTTTCAATAAAATTCCCCCGCAATTAGTACAGGCCTGAAGCTGCAAACGCTATTCATATGTTAACCAGTCATTCCAAAGATCATCCTCGTGAACCCCCTCTGGAGCCACACCAATGTCATTACATCTTTTTCTAAGGCAGCGTGGCCCAAAGTTTTGGCAATACTCTGGCTGGTGCGATCTGGCTATTGTCAAATAAACGCAGAACTGTATCTTCTTCCTTTTAAATATTCCATTCCCGTTGAAATAAATGCCAACATTGTATTTTCATTCTTTACCACAGACTCGACCTGTAAATTAAACTGATTGGAGACAGGCTCGAGGACTTCTAGCGCCCACTACAGCTCGTTTAGATAATTGTCTGAATTAAAGTTCCGATCACCAAATTTCATTACGGTAGTTTTCGCAAAAATGCACTCCATCTCTCACTGCTTTGCTATTCCAATTTGACTTAACGTATGTTTTGTTATTCGTCTCACCGAACCTCAGTGGAAATAAAGCCTATCGATACATCCCTTGATTGTGTACACCTCTATCAAATATCACCTCATTCCCCGATGCATTAGGAAGTAAGGTTGCAACCTACTCCCGCTTTCCCTTTAACTCTGGTGTTCAAGTCCTAAAGATTAGATTTTATTTCCTACTCAAACTCATGTTGACCACCATGTTAGGACGTGAGAACTTTTTAATGAACCCACGACGTTGGACTTTCGGTCTGATTTTTGCAGGACCCTCACTCCTATGGAGAATAGCAATAGTACTGAATTTCCCCCATTTGTAGACAATTTTTCTTACTGATCAACACTCAGGTCTTTGGGAATACTTTCGTAGCATTTTCCAGTTTCATGCATGTCCAAAATTCCTCTTCTAACGTCACTTGAACGTTGATTTGATACACGTATGTTGCACGTCTACGGAACTTCTGAAAAGAAAACCCAAAAACAGCAGTTTCGTTCAGTCAGCCGACATTATATTTTTACAGGGCAATGCACCTCTACAACCCCCACCTTCAACTTGAACTCATTTATTGGAACGCATGACTACAAATTGCTTTGGTAGCTGTCATTACCCCAGAGGCTCGCAAACATACTTTTCAAACCGCGACTGTGTTCTTCAAATGGAGTGCTCAATATGGGCGTGGAGAAGTATAATTGTTTGCCTGCTATTAGTTTAGTCAGAATGTGTTTGTCTATTATTTAGTCTGATTGGATGATAAGATTACATTTTATGAGTAACCGTTGCAGGAAGACAGGAAGAGGCAAAGGGTTCAAAACCTTTCCCTTCAACTGTATACTTCACTATCACCTATCTGAGCTGTATTGACCTGCAGGCAGTTAAAGGAATATAATCTGTAAATAACCTAATCTGTCTCACTATCAATCTGAAATAAATGACAACTAACATGAAAAATGTAAACAAATAATGCTGACGTCCAAAGTCCTTAGATTTGAGAATACTTTGTTCAATTTTGTCTGTCTGTCTGTCTGTCTGTCTGTCTGTCTGTCTGTCTGTCTGTCTATCTATCTATCTATCTATCTATCTATCTATCTATACACACACATATATACGCGCACACAGACATATGCCTGTATATCTATCTCTCTATCAAATTTTCCCTCTATTTATTTGTTTATCAAACTATTTATTTAACAGTTTATTTTGTTATTAATATACAGCCCTTCGAGCTGCACCGCAAGAAAACTGTCCTTTTTATTTCTAGTCTTAGCACTGGACAATTTACAATGACAGATGAACCTCTTCACCCGCACGTCATTGGACAGTACGGGGAAACCGCAACCCGCTGAGGAAAGCCACGCGGGCACGGGGAGATCGTGCAGACACCTTACAAGCAGCAGTGAGAAATAAACACTCTAGCTGGTATGTTAAATCTCCTACTTTATAAGCGTTTCATTAGGATCCTCCACCTTGCCATATGATTTGTCGATTCATCATGCTGAATCCAACGGATTTTGGTATTTTCCGACCCCCCCAAAGGGAGAGGAGCTGGTCTTTGCATGACATTTTATTGAATTAAAAAGAGAAGGTGAAACAGAAAACAACATTTTCAAAAAAGCTCGTCGTGACTGTGTTAATGTGGGGAGAGAGAACAACTCAGGTTGTAGGTCGAAGATTCCTCCTCAGACCTGAGAAAGAGAAATTGAGCTCAGCATGATTTTTCCTCGATGGTGGAAATAGTGGTGAAAACAGCTAAAGGGAAATTTCATTTATTTTAGAGTCTGGACAGTCCAGATGGGTAAAAGGAGGACAATACTGCTGGAAATGTTGATCTGCTATCTCCTCAGTCGTGGCGACACACCGGAGTGGACAACGACCCTCTGTCCCAACAATCAGATACTAATCAGATCATTATTCTTCCACGCCCCCCCCCCACAACCACACGATCTTTGTGTATTAGAATATAAGTAGACGCGCTTGCGTCCTGTAACACCATTGTGAGAGAAATCTTTGGAGCTAAATTCCAATGTCGGCAAAGTGAAACGCTTACAATAGAAATAGCAAATATCTTGTGCAAATGTCCACACTATCCCGATAGGTGAACGATCCTGGAAATGAGAGGGTTACGTTATGACGGACGTTTGACGGCTCTGGTCTCCGGGTTCGCTGGAGGTATGGTCAATGACGTGCTGGGGGTTGGGGGATGCTGGTGCGCCGCCTCAATGCTAGTTACCAAATAATGAGTGGGCGTGAAGATTCTGTTTCCTGTCTTCGGCAGCTCTAGCAGTAGAGATTATAGCCTCATACTAGAAGGACCTTCGTTTAGAAAAGAGCTGAGGAAGAAGGCAGGAGAATGTGTTTGAGAGAGATACTAAATTGGAGCTAAAGGAATGCTGGATCAGACTCGAACGGACGAATAGCCTAACTGTAATATCGCACTTTATTCTCACTGTAGATATTCCTGTACTGGTCAGTTCTCTCATAATTGTGCGCGCGTTACATTGGATATGTACTACGAAAGTCGGATATTTGGCGTGGAAATAATCACAGTGGATTTGGATAACCGTAACCAATAACCAATCATGTTATCCGGAAAAAAAGGGGACCTTATTTTACTTCAGGAATGCAGGGCAGGACAGTTCTTGAGAAACACGTTATACAGCGAACGCAACGATCATTCTAAAGATTGTCCATTGTCAGCTTCCTGGCACGACTGCTGGTGAGTCATTTCCGGAAATATCGTATTATTCAACACAGTTAACCGAGCGCTAAGCACGGCCTGAAGATTTTAACAAGCAACTGTACGGGGGAGAGCGCCGCAATCTTTAGCTGCTCCCTGAATTTGGTCTGGGTCACAGCGTAAATGAAGGTGTTTGTGCAGCAGCTGAAAAGCTGAATCACTGTCCCCGCTTGAAGCGCCCGCCACAGTCGGAAAGACGTTTCCAGGTCCGTATAGAGGCACCGTAGGAAAATGAACACAAGGGTGGTTGTCGCCCAGCACAAGAGGAAACTAGCTGACAGGGTGAAGAGCAGAGCCATAGACTGTCTTCGGCTCCTCATCTCCGGATCCTGCTGCTTGTCGCTATTTCTCTGTCCCATGAGTCCCCTGCGGCGTCGACTTGACGCCAGGATCTTACGGACGGTCAGAGTGTTGAGGAACAAAATGATGAAGAAAGGGAGCAGCGGATTCAACAGACGATCCACCCAGTAAAACCACTCGAACTCAGGCTCCATGTGAAGACCCCACTTGATACGGCATTTTGTCGAATGACTATAGACTCGTTCCTTATGCAGAATATAATAGGGGATGTTCTTTAAACAGAACACGACGCATATTGTGCCAATAACCCATCCCGCAATTCTTGGCGTACAGTACTTGCTCCGAATTTTAGACCAGCAAATGGCCACAAAACGATCGAAAGTGAACGCCACGGTAAGCCACACGGAACAATCTAAAGCCACGTAACAGAGTACGAAGTGGACTAAACAGAACGGAACTGATGGCCGAAGCCAGTATACTTGGTACGTTTCAACCAGGTGGTAGAACGCGACTTCGATTATCACCACCATTAGATCGGCCATGGCCATCGCCACCAGATACCGAGTGATACCTTTGGAGAGACCACACTTTCCTCGGCTGAGTATTACGATCGCCACCACATTAACTAGCAAGAAAGAAAAGTAGAGTTATGACATCCATACCACACAAGCAAACCGCGTCTCACACTGCAGAAGTTCATGTGATCATATTCGGAATCTAAACCATGGCAAATAGCTGGGGCATATATGGAGAAACTCAGTCTGAAATTTCAGTAAACACTATACTTTGGTTGAAATGACTGGTGTGGAAAGTTTGCGTGCTGTGGGGAAATGTACCACTGAGTGAACACACCTCAGTGGACTGGCCTTCTGCTGCCGTCGCCCATCACTGTCAAGACCTGACGTTCAGAGATGCTCTTCTGAACAACCACTGTTGTCCCGACCGGACAGCCAAGTTACTGTCGCCTTCCTGGCAGCTTGCACCGATCTGTCTATTCTCCCCGATCTCTCTCATTCACAATGTGCCTTCGCCCAGAGAGCCGCCATATACTGGGTTGTTTTTAGTTTCAGACTGAGTACCTCGGCAATTACATGAGCACCTTAAAATATTGTACCGTGACATGAAATACATGATATTGAGCATCGGTTTTCCCCGTAGCAGACAGCAAGTAATCCTGGGAGTGCAGGAAAAGCCTAGCTGTTTCATTTCATCCCCCACCGATTCTAAAACGGGGAAAATTCCAAAGCCGCCGATTTTGCAGATGCTGGAAATCAATTGTAATGCAGACAAAATGCCGGAGACCCTCGGCATGCCAGACAGCACCTATGGAAATGAATAAACAGTCGAGGGTTTAGACTTGGAAATCACTCATCTTTACCATTGTGCCTGATGCAGGAACCCACAAGCCTCAACTGAGTTGAGTTTAAATTGCTTCTTCCGTTTAGGGACACTTCCGGAATGAAAATAATAATAATAAAACAGTCAGACACGTTTGCATATAGACAAAGATTTGCACTAAGTAATATTCGCGTTTGGTATGATCCAGAAATGAATGGTGCCCAGGCTGTCAGCTCGGATTTCCCATCCTGCGGTCCACGAACCCCTCGGTTAATGGTCGGGGTCTATGGCATGAAAAGGGTTGGAATCTCCTGGTAAAAACCTAAAGATCGCCAGCTGTGAGGAAGATTATGACGGAAGCAGTTCCAACATTGCCAAACAATAATAAGAGGACGCACTGTATCCAGTTACTCCGTGGATTTCGAAAGTGTAGAACCAGTGTGGGAAGACTTAAAATAATTAGCAGAATTTGCAGCCACTGCCTGCACACAATACTCAGAGTAACTGGTACAAAATTCTGAAATAACTCGGTGAGGCTGCATTTCTGAAATCGGAGAAAGAGTTTACGCTTCCGGCCCAGACGTTTCATCACGGGCCCTCTTCCTATGTCTTCTCCCGCCATGCATTGTGGTTCCGAGGAACTGTCTCAGCCAGAAACAGCGACCGTTAATTTCTCTCCATAGTTCAGGGCTTCCCAACCTGTGGTCGACGGGCTTCTCGGTTAATGATAGGGGTCGATGGCATAAAAAGTTTGGGAAGCCCGCCCTGTTACTGCCTGACCTGCGCAGTTCCTCGTTCACTTTGTGCGTGTTTTACTGTGGATTTCGGCGTTTGCGGAATCTGTTGTGATTATAGTTGAAAGGAACCTGAATGTCCATGGTCATCGTCGAGTAGATCGCGATGGTTTAAGCCTGAAAACATGTTGGTATAAACAATTTAACTGCGACCTGCACACACCATTCTTCACTGTTTAGCGGACGGCTGAATATCTTTAAATTAACATAGTATAAAATCTCAGCGTCAACAGCACAGTTTAAACCTGGGTCAACGAGATACATGTATTAACGGATTAGATGGAAGGATAAATGACGAGCGAGATTCCTAAATAATATTTCACAGTCTGATCACCATTAACATTTTGATATCGCCGCGCATGGAAGGCTTACCAGGGACGCCGATGGCCACAATAAGAGGGTAGCAGATTTCTTTTTCTGAAATCATGGTATATATTATTCTGTCGTTCGAATGCTTTCGACTATCCTGAGTTTCATGAGATAACCGGCTTAAAACTCCGCCATATATTCACGATATTTCAATTTGATTAAAATAAACCCTCACGAAAAATGAAGCAGGAAGAAACACAATGGGATATCTCTTATGAACACCACAGAAATAAAACGTGCTCCCTTTAATTGCAAGAGCTCTGCACTTTCGGTGCGACTTTATACTTTTACTTCTCAAGCAGATCAATGCGATTGAGAGGTCCATCTTTTATAGCACTTTTGATTAGCCGATGATGAAACTAACTTGCATAAATTGCCATTACTTCACTCCTAATTCAGCATTCTTTGCCTTCGAGACCTGGATCCCCAGTGGAGAAGTAACATTCTCCAGGCCAGAAACTCAGCTGCAATAGTGAAGATGGCTTTTCTGCTCAATTGCTTCACATTTTAGGGCTCCATTCAAGTGGGAGTGTTGACAAGCCTATTCTTTCATCATATCGAAATAACTTTCTCAACAGTTCTGGTTCAATTCTGCCATTGTTACTCCCTTCGATCCAGCTCTACGTATCTCAAACTGGCAAAGATGTTCTAATTGTTTTGATTTTCAATGAATGCCACATTAAAGTGGTCCTCCGCTTTGCCTTTCTGACGTCACCGCTCCTTGTGAAATACGTGGGGTGCTGATGTCTCCACCACACCGGGCCACCGGGGTCAGAGAACCATCGGGCATTGAATATTATATAACTCTGAGACAGTCCCTGGACCCATCCAGTCTGTCCCAAAGTATATTATTGCCTCGTTTTTTCCAGCTGCAACCGGACAAAAGCCGCCAATTCCTCCTATCAAATGTAACATTCTCTTTCATTTTGAAATCGAACCTACCTCAAACATTTCTGCCCTCGGCTGATTCAACAGGATTTGTCCACACTCTGTGTGAACATTTCATAATGTTCCATTGGAAATACACCAACTTTCATCCTAAACCGATTACGTCTGTTTCTAGTCTCACACAACATCAGTAGAAAATAATTTCCTGCATTTCCCCATCTGTGCGCCACATAGTTTTGTATCCCGAACCCTTGGGAATAAACTCCAGATGAATCCAACGATTCCTGATGAATACAGTCATTAAGTCTGGGAGACAGACTTGGAAATTCCTCTGCACTCTGTCAATCATCGCAATCCTTCCTCTATGAGCAGAAATGCACCAACTCAAATTTGGGCCTTAATACCGTTTAACATAGCGGCAGAGAGACGCTGGGAGAAGAATGTTCGCATTCATCTCGAGTGGACTAGAGTTTTAAAGCAAATATGAAATGTTCAGAATGTAACACTGGCCAGACCACAGTCAAAATATTTGGGTACTGTGTAACTTTGGAGCTGTATCTGCGGAGGTATGTTCAGACATTTGAGGCGGTGCAGAGGAGGTTCGAGTGATTGATCGACGGAATGAAACGCATTGGGAAGCTTTTGGTGGCTCTGAGCCTGTACTCATTGGACTTTGAAACAATGAAGCGAGATAGATTAGATTGATTGGATGTGTAGAGCGAGATGTGTAGAGGGTGCATCGTGCAGTTAGGAGTTTTGAACTAGAGGACACAAGCTCAGAATTATAGAGCGCCAATTTAATACAGAGTGAAGAGGAGTATCTTTTGCCAGATAGCCGTATATCTTGGAAAACAATTCCCACAGACGGCCGTGGAGGGCAATAGACAATAGACAATAGACAGTAGGTGCAGGTGTAGCCCATTCGGCCCTTCCAGCCAGCACCGCCATTCTCTGTGATCATGGCTGATCATCCACAATCAGTACCCCGTTCCTGCCCTCTCCCCATATCCCTTGACCCCGCTAACTATAAGAGCTCTATGTAACTCTCTCTTGAAAGCATCCAGAGACTTGGCCTCCACTGCCTTCTGGGGCAGTGCATTCCACATATCCAGAACTCTCTGTGTGAAAAAGTTTTTCCGCATCTCTGTTCTAAATGTCCTACCCCTTATTCTTAAACTGTGGCCTTTAGTTCTGGACTCTCCCATCAGCGGGAACATGCTTCTTTCCTCCAGCTTGTCCAATCCCTTAATAATATTCTATGTTTCAATCAGATCCCCTCTCATTCTTCTAAATTCCAGTGTGTACAAGCCCAGTCGTTCCAAACTTGCAACATATGACAGTCCCGCCATTCCGGGAATTAACCTTTTCAACCTGCGCTGCACTCCCTCAGTAGCAGGAATGTCCTTCCTCAAATCTGGAGACCAAAACTGCACACAATACTCCAGGTGTGGTCTCACCAGGGCCCTGTACAACTGCAGAAAGACCTCAATGCTGAAATTGATGTGTTCTTGATTTATAACACCGACTGTATTTCTGAAGAAAAGTCAGAAGACTGGGCTTCAGCGGCTTAATAAATCGGCCTCGACAGGACAAACTCATCGGTCCGTATGGACTAATTCTGCTCTTTCAGCGTATGCTCTTATGGGGGAGGAGAGAACCGGAGTTTGTCACAAGGGAGAACCAAGTTGGATGTTGGGATGGGGGAGGTTGCAAAAATGTAAAACTTCAGAATCTAACGCTGTGCAGAGACTGAAGGATCAGTACCGGACTGATGATTGCGGTGACCAATCATATCAGCTGAGCCGCGAACAACACAGCCACTGTCCCGTTGTTCACTAACTATGATCGCCGAGAACGAGGACAGGATGTATGCGGATGTTACGTCGTACTGCCAAATTATGTCAGCTGTTACTTGCAACGACGGAAATCTGTATTCGCCAACAGTGCACAGTGGGAAGGTAATCCACCTATACCGTATTGGTGCGTTATTATGACCGGAGACATTTCATTAATCATCAGAAAAACGTGCTTACCAAAAATGCACACGGAGGTTAAATGCAGGAAACAGGACTGATCAATCTAACTCGGCAACTCCGCGTTTGGAAGAGCCTGCAGGTCCTCAGCAGGGTTCAGGAAATATTTGTCGGAACAATTCTACTGTCAAGTGATTGCAGGAACAGTAGCACATATCATCAAAGAGCTCCATCGGCCGGACCACGTTCCCTTCACGTGAGTGTGGTACGGGAGATCCAGCTCACATTCCGACAGGTTCGACCCTCAGGCCCCTGCATAAGCGCGGTTAATTTCACTCAAAACAAGTCTGAACTAATGCCACATCCTATGGAGTCAGCTTCAGGAAAACCACACCCAGTAGTAATTAACTATCTATCTGTATATTTCCCTCTACCTAGCTATCTATGAAAGAAATGAATGAATTAATTAATGACATTAATTTATTTCAGTCTGCACAAACATAACAAAAAGCATGTATTTACAACAATGATTTCGTAACGATGATTTCATGGGACAAAAATTACAAGAAAAACAGACCGAAAGAGTGTAGGCTGAAGTTACAGCTTATTAAGCCTACCCCTCTTACTTTCCAACAGCATCTTTGGTGCCAATTATCGCATTAATAACAAAAACAATCATAATCTTATAGCAGAATATCCAATTCCAAAAAAATCATTTATTTACATTACTCCTATTCATTTTAAATCATATATTTTATATTTGTTCATTAAATAATGTTTAAATATTTTTAAACTTGTTAAGTGTAGAGCATTTTTAAAAAATTCTTACTACAACTGTTCCATAAATTCACCCCTCTGACTGAAATACAATGATTATTAACATTTGTTCTTATCCTTTGTTTTTGAAATATACATGTTCATCTCAAATCATGTTGACTTTATCTCATTTAAACAACTTGTCGATACTTATCGACCTACTCTTTCAGTCTAATTATTTATCTGTACATCTGTCTGTTTGTCTGTCTGTCCAGCTGTCTATCTATCTATCTATCCATTGTAGTTAACGTATTTTTCTACGTACTGCTTCATTTCATATCCATGGATGCTTGTAAAGTGGAGCGGTTGGGGCTTCAGTAGTTTCCGGTGCATAACACCGGGTTGGATCTGGAATGGCTTCCAGGACCTTTAGAGTGAGAAGTGTGCTGCAGGCAGTGAGATCCGCGCACGTCTAGATAAGAATATTACTCTTTGCTTTTCTGTCCGAATAAAGGAACATTTGCAGTTCTGACGTGATAACTGGAGTGTGTCCCTTTCTGCGTTACCGAGCGGGACGGGTAAAGGTCTCGGTTTAATGTAACACGTGTTTGTCAGATGCGTGGCTGCATATGGCGGTGTTCTGTCTCTCTGACTCGCATGCAATTTTCCTGGGTGTTGTCAGATTCCTGGATGCCAACCTTCTTCTCCAGCCAATGTAAGCGGACTCTATGCCACCTCCGCCCACTCCGAGTGTGTCCCCTGATTCCTAAATGGGGCTGTTGGAGTTGAGGTTCTCTGTCGCTTTTCCGAGCGCTGAGGTTATTTCAAATTATCTGAATAGCTGGCTTCAGGAACGAATTAAATTAGGCTTCTTCTGCGACAAGAAAAATAAAGAAATATATAAAAGTAAAGGCTCTTGACAGATCGGTGTCAGGATAAGCAGCATAAAATGCAAGACCACAGTCAACCCTTTCTCTGCTTCAGCCTTCCTCCGCGGGCATTTTCGTTGTGTTGTGCGGGGCCGCCCGCGATGTTGAGGTCCTGGCTCCATCGCTTTTCGTCTGGAACCTCTCCCTGGGCCCTACCGCCATGGGTTACCATACGTGGAACTAGGCGCCACTGTGTTAAACTCCAGGCGGCATCGTACTCGGGAGTTCAGGAACATACAAATAATCCCACCAAAACAATGTGACGACCCTCATAGAGGATTCTACCCAAAACATATCTGTAAATACTTTGGTGAGGTGTAGAAAGAATCAAGTTTACGAATATCGCTGTTTGCAGAAATGACATAGAGTCCCAAATTCCCTGCAATTTGTCGGGAATCTCTTGTTTGATCTGGACATAGCATGATGCTCCGTGTATCGTCAGCAGACTTGAACTATGATCAAAGAAAGGAAGCACAGGCGCTGCAGTGTTTCACGAGGAAGTTCAGGAGAAGGATCCGGGAGATGTGAGGGTTGGGTTATGATGGCCGTTTGGTGGGGTCTGAGCCTGTATTTGCTGGTGTTATGGTAAATAGCGTGCTAGGCGGGAGAGGGCGGGGGTATGGTGGTCCCATTGCAACCTGTTGCATGTTGGATGTCCCGGACTGCGTGGACCAGAAGAGGTGTTTTTTTTCAGTTTTAATGGATTCTCCAACTTGAGGGCCGAGCTTTAGAAAAGAAAGACCTTCCTTTAGAACAGAGATGAGGAGGAATTCATTTCGCTAGATGCTGATGTATGCGTGAAATTCATTGCTATAGACCCTCGTGGAGGGAAGAGTATTTGGTATATTCAAAGCCGAGTTTGATAATTTCATGATCACTGAGGAGTTGAAAGGTGATGCGATAAAGGCAGAAGAATGTGATTGAGAGGATGATTTGTCAGCGTTAATGGAATGACGCAGCGGATTCGATGGGCCAAATTGTCATGTTATACCGTACGATTCTAGGTGCCTGTGTTGTTGTGTCATGGTCACAAAACGCTTACTTTAAAAAAAGGTGGGCTATATATTTACAATAAAGCAGGCGGGGAGCTGAAACAGGTTCCGATATTTCATGTTTTACCTCACTGAGGTCTGATGAATATGAAGTCAAAGTTCATCGTGTTTCGTAACTGAATCCGTCGATTCCATCTCAATAATAAACAACAGTTGTTCTGCACTGTTGGTAAGTCCCGGTATCGGAGAAACTCCTGCATTGCAGAGAATTTATTGATAGCAAAAAATATTACTTATTTATTTTCAATGACTTCAAAAATGGGATGTGTCGGGTAACTGATTCGATTATTTTAAAATTATCCTTAGTGCCCCCAGTGTCCTGCATGGAGGGAGTTTATCCGGGTGCGTGCCCAGGAATTCTGTATGTGTGCAGCTGTCTCCTGATGTTGGCACTCCGGGCGAATAGTTTGCCCTTTATTCCGCACGATGGAGTTGGCTGACCTGCTGAGTTAACCCAAAGTTGCGGGCGTGTTACTTCTGCTGTGCGCAATCAATGTCAGGAACTTCGGCGTGCAAGTGTACCTAATAAAGTGGCCACAAAGTCTATCGAGAAATACATAAGACATCAACCTAAGTTATCAGGGACACCGATGTTTTGTTTTATTTAAAGATTTATACTTTCTTTACTTCACGAAGGAAGGGCAGAACATTTTTGCATAAAACCTGATACAGCGATTAGAACAAACATTTTAAAGGACACCATTTATAAACGTGCTGATGCTTTATTTCCCAAATGACCGTATTATTGAACAGGTTTAGCTGCGCGCTGGTCACTGCCTCGCCATCTTAACAAGCAAATCAACGGGAAAGAGCAGCACATTCTTTAGCTGCTCCCTGAATTTGGTCTGGGTCACGCCGTAAATGAAGGTGTTTGTGCAACAGCTGAAGAGCTGAATCACTGCCCCCGCTCGCTGCGCCCGCCACAGTCGGATAGACGTTTCCAGGTCCGTGTAGAGGCATCGCATGAAAATGAAGACCAGGGTGGTGGTCGCCCAGCACAGGAGGAAACTCGCCGACAAGGTGAAGAGCAGAACGATGGACTGTCTCCGGCTCTTCATCTCCGGATCCTGCTGCTTCTCGCCATTTCTCTGTCCCCTGAGTCCTCTGCGCACTCGGCTGGCCACCAGGATCCGTCTGACGGTCAGAATATTGAGGACGAAAATGAGGAAGAAAGGAAGCAGCGGATTCAAAAGACGGTCTAACCAGTAAAACCATTCAAACTCCGAATCCATGTGAAGACCCCCCTTGCGAAAGCACTTCAAAGAATTGATAGCGTTTTTCCTGTGCAGGAAGTAATAAGGGACGTTCTTTAAACAGAACGCGACGCATATTGCGCCAATTACCCATCCGGCAATTCCTGGCGTACAGTACTTCGTCTGAATCTTAGACCAACAAATGGCCACAAAGCGATCGAAAGTGAACGCTACAGTCAGCCACACAGAACAATCCAACGACAGGTAGCACAAGACGTAGTGGACTAAACAGAACGGAAGTGATGGCTGAAGCCAGTATGCTCCGTACGCTTCAACTATCTGGTAGAACGCGACTTCTATAAGCACCACCGCTAGATCGGCCACGGCCATCGCCAGCAAATACCGAGTGATACATTTGGAGAGACCACACTTTCCTCGGCTGAGTATCACGATCGCCGTCAGATTAACTGGCATGAAGGAAAGAAAAGTGGAATCGTGACTTCCGTAACATAATCAAACCGCGTTTTCAAAGATAATACTTAACCTACACTACATCTTGAGATTTATAATCTGAAAAACTTTAGACATAGGTACCAAAGGTTTCAAACGTACATTCAATGTCAGCGAAATCTACACAATGCATATCATGAAATGCTTCCTTTTGCAACCATCGAAGAAAAGAGTGACCCCAGAAACTGAATGACGCTTAAATGTTAGAACCTCAGAGCCCCCTCCCCTCAGCTTCCCCTCTCCCGTGTGTAAGCGGCAGCAAGCAACAATACCCCCTCCCCTCAGATTCCCCTCTCCCGTGCGTAAGCGGCAGCAAGCAACAATACCCCCTCCCCTCAGCTTCCCCTCTCCCGTGTGTAAGCGGCAGCAAACAACAATACCCCCTCCCCTCAGATTCCCCTCTCCCGTGTGTAAGCGGCAGCAAGCAACAGTACCCCCTCCCCTCAGATTCCCCTCTCCCGTGTGTAAGCGGCAGCAAGCAACAGTACCCCCTCCCCTCAGATTCCCCTCTCCCGTGTGTAAGCGGCAGCAAGCAACAGTACCCCCTCCCCTCAGATTCCCCTCTCCCGTGTGTAAGCGGCAGCAAGCAACAGTACCCCCTCCCCTCAGATTCCCCTCTCCCGTGCGTAAGTGGCAGCAAGCAACAGTACCCCCTCCCCTCAGATTCCCCTCTCCCGTGTGTAAGCGGCAGCAAGCAACAGTACCCCCTCCCCTCAGATTCCCCTCTCCCGTGTGTAAGCGGCAGTAAGCAACAGTACCCCTTCCCCTCAGATTCCCCTCTCCCGTGTGTAAGCGGCAGCAAGCAACAGTACCCCCTCCCCTCAGATTCCCCTCTCCCGTGTGTAAGCGGCAGCAAGCAACTGTACCCCCTCCCCTCAGATTCCCCTCTCCCGTGTGTAAGCGGCAGCATGCAACAGTACCCCCTCCCCTCAGATTCCCCTCTCCCGTGCGTAAGCGGCAGCAAGCAACAGTACCCCCTCCCCTCAGATTCCCCTCTCCCGTGTGTAAGCGGCAGCAAGCAACAATACCCCCTCCCCTCAGATTCCCCTCTCCCGTGTGTAAGCGGCAGCAAGCAACAGTACCCCCTCCCCTCAGATTCCCCTCTCCCGTGTGTAAGCGGCAGTAAGCAACAGTACCCCTTCCCCTCAGATTCCCCTCTCCCGTGTGTAAGCGGCAGTAAACAACACTACCCCCTCCCCTCAGATTCCCCTCTCCCGTGTGTAAGCGGCAGCAAGCAACAATACCCATTCCCCTCAGATTCCCCTCTCCCGGGTGTAAGCGGCAGCAAGCAACAATACCCCCTCCCCTCAGATTCCCCTCTCCCGTGTGTAAGCGGCAGTAAGCAACAGTACCCCTTCCCCTCAGATTCCCCTCTCCCGTGTGTAAGCGGCAGTAAACAACACTACCCCCCTCCCCTCAGATTCCCCTCTCCCGTGTGTAAGCGGCAGCAAGCAACAATACCCATTCCCCTCAGATTCCCCTCTCCCGGGTGTAAGCGGCAGCAAGCAACAATACCCCCTCCCCTCAGATTCCCCTCTCCCGTGTGTAAGCGGCAGCAAGCAACAGTACCCCCTCCCCGCAGCGGCAACAAAAACCGCATCGGCACCCACCACCGTGAACTCACGCGAGAGGAAAGCAACAGCAAAGACAGAGACGCAGTTAAACCAAAGACTAGTTTTTCACTCGGTATTCGATATGTCACAATTGGTATATAGGGAGGAAATCATCGTCTAGTTTTTATTAACATTACTGTTGTAGAATGCCTGCTTAATGTGGGGAAATAACTCTGCTTTAGTCAGAGGTCTCAAAAAGATATCGCCCATCCTTTTCAAGATCTGACTTTCAGAGATGCTCTTCTGCACATCACCATAACAACGCGAGTTTAGTTGAGTTGCTGACGCCTCTCTGACAGCTTGAAACCACCTGTCTATTCTCCAACAATGGTCAACTCTCGTCAATGGTGCGCTTTCACCGAGAGAGCTGCCTCTGACTGCATTGCTTTCATTTTCTCTGTTAAACTCCAGGGACTTTTGTGCGTGAAAATCCCAGGCGATCATCTCTTTACGAGCCACGCAAACTACAATATCTGGCACCAGCAATCACTGCACGTTCAGAGTGACATAAATCGCATTCCCCCCCCCCCCCCTTTACCAGACCCTTCACCATTGGTGTTCGGCTCACTACCATTTATTACGTCTTCGAACCCCATCCAATCTGATTCTGAGGAAATTCTCGGCGCGAAAGGTCGACTGTTTTTTTTGTCTACATCGATCAGAAATCCCATACTGGGGTCAACGAAATTCTCGGTTAGTGCACGAGTCCGCCGCAGAAATATACGACGGGAATTATTGCCACAGATGCCGCCCGGCCTGCTGAGTTCCTCAGTCATTCTATGTGCAGAAACATAGAAATATAGAAATTCTACAGCGCAATACAAACCCTCCGTCCACAATGCTGTGCTGAACATATGCCTACTTTTAAAATTGCGTAGGGTTACCCCCTACCCATCTATTTTGCTGAGCTCCATGTACTTATCGAGGAATCTCTAAAAATATCCTATCTGTACCCACTGCCAAGGGCATAAAACTACGTCCTCCCGTGCTAGACATTTCAGCCCGGGAAAAAAGGCCTCTGACTATCTACACGATCAATGCCTCTCCTCATTTTTCACACCTCTATCAGGTCACCTCTCATGCTCCGTCGCTCCGAGGAGAAAAGGCCGACTTCACTCAAGCTGTTCTCATAAGGCATGCTCTCCAATCCAGGCAACATCCTTGTAAATCTCCTCTGCACCCTTTCTATGTTTTTCACATCCTTCCCGTAGTGAGGCGACCAGAACTGAGCACAGTACTCCAACTGGGGTCTGACCAGGGTCCTATTTTGCTGCAACATTACTTCACGGCTTAAAACTCGATCGCACGATTGATGAAGATCAATGCACCGTATGCCCTCCAAACCAGAGATAGAACCTACGCAGCAGCTTTGAGTGTCCTATGGACTCGGACACCAAGATCCCTCTGATCCTCCACACTGCCAAGAGTCTTACCATTACTACCATATTCTGCCAAATATATCATATATATCAAATATATCATATTTGACCTACCAAAATGAGCCACCTCACAATTATCTGGGTTGAACTCCATCTGCCACTTCTCAGCCCAGTTTTGCATCCAATCGATGTCCCGCTCTATCCTTCGACAGCCCTCCATGCGATCCACATCACCTCCAAACTGTGTGTTATTCTGGCGTTCATGTCTTTGCCGAATTTATTATGTTTATTGTGGAAAATAACCTGAATTAACATCGCGATCGTCGAGCTCTTAGCGATGGTTTTAACCCGAAAGCATGTTGCGATAAACCAATTTCACTACCCTTCACCAATCAGCGGACGGCTAAAGGAATTTAATACTATATGTTTTAAAATTTCAATGTTTACAGCAGAGTCCACAAGTGGGACCAGGATATACATCTATTGATGAATTAAGTGGAAGGATAAATGAGGAAAGAGATGCATAAGTACTATAACGCATTGAGATCACCAGTGACAGCTTGATATCGCCGCGCAGGGAAGACTTACCAGGGACGCCGATGGCTGCAATAACGGGGTAGCATATTCTCCTTGCTAAAACCATTCTATACTTCAGGTCGGCGTTTGCAATACTTATTATTATCCAAAGGTGTAGGAGTTTAACGGGCGTATAACTCCGCCAATTACTCAGAATATTTCGAATCTATTAAAATGAACCCACACAGGAAACACTGTGAAACATCTCTGAAGAACCGCACCGAAATGAAGAGCGCACCCTTTAATTGCAACAGTTTTTGTTTTTGCTGCTCAATGGCTTCGGTCTCAACTGAAGCAAAGAGACTGAGGGATCCGTCTTTTATAGAGCATTCGGTTAGTCGATGTTGTAAACAACTTGCATATCATTTGGCGTTAATTATCGTTACTTCATAACTCATCCAGCACAGTCTGCTTTGCGGGACCCGGATCCCCAGAGGAGAAACAAAATTCCCACTGCCAGAAACCCAGCGTGCGTACTTATGTTTACCATGCTTCGGAATTTAGGGCTCCACTCAAGTAGAAGTATTGACAAGCCCTTTCTCTCATCGTGACCTTATGTGTGTCTGAGCAGTTCTGGTTCAGTGCTCTCATTGTGACACACGTCAGGTCAGCTCCAAGTGTCTCAATCTGACGCAGACGTTCCGATTGATTTTCAGAGGGAACGCCACATTCATGTGGGTCTTCGCTTTGCTACCCTGACGCCACTGCTCCTTGCGTCATAGGAGAGGTGTTTGTTTCACCACCGCACTGAGTCAAATGGCTGTTATTTAAATCGTCCCTCCGGCTAGGCACCAATCCCTGAATTTAGAACTTCACAATGCCCGGCACATCGACAGGGAATACATGACTGTCTCAGTTCTAACGACTATGAAATATTGGGTCGCAATCATTTGTTTGCGGTGTTGGTGGCTCTTGGTATAGCCCTTGTTATACAATATGTAAGCAAGGTCTGTATAGATAACAAAGAGAAATATATCATAATTCATTTCAAGAGTACAGCAATACTAAAGCAAGAATGTAATGGTGGCGATTTATTTATAAGGCTCTGGCCAGAGTCCAGACAAAAAAATATTGTGAGTCCCACGTGATTTTGGAGCCTTAACTATGAAAGGACGTTCCAGAATCTGACCCGTTCCAGAGGAGGTTCAAGCGAGTGATCGAAGGAATGAAACGGAATGGGAAATGTTTGATGACTCTGAGCCTGTACTCGTTAGACTCTAAAGCAATGAACTGGGATAGATTGGATGTACAGAGGGTGCTTCGTTTAGTGCGAGGTCCAGTACAGGAGGACTCAACCTCAGAGTAGCAGACAGCCCCTTTAGACCAGAGATGGAGACGAATATATTTTTGCCAGATGATTGTGAATCTTTGCAAACCACTGCCACAGTCGGCTGTAGAGGGCAAGTAACTGGGTATACATAGAGCTGAATTTGATGGGTTCTTGATTTGGAAGAACGAAAACTGTTTTGAAGAAAATTCAGGAGAATGGGCTTGAGAGGGTTACTAAATCGCCCACGCTGAAATGTGGGATCAAACTCGGCGGCTGAGTGGGCTAATTCTGCATCTGGTCTCCTGGGATAAGGGCGGAAACGAATGTCCTCACAAGCGTGAACCATGTCGGGTTTCAGTCTTTACAGGTAAGTGGTGGAGGTGTTTGTCGGGGTGTGGGATTGAGAAGATTGAATGAATTGTGAAATTTAAGATCCTAACACTGTGCGGAGATTGGAGGACCTGTTCAGTTCTGAAATTTGCGGTGTCCAATCATATGAGCTGAGCGTCGAGGATGAGATGCAGCGGCCCTGTTTTCACTAATCGTGACCGGCGATAGCGAGAATAGAATGAATGTGGATATTGCATCGTACTTCCGTATTATGTCCGCAGTTAGTTGCATCGACCGGTGTCCAGTGTGAAAAGAAACACCCTCGATGCAGTATTGGTGCATACAATGCCGACAGCTTTTGATTATTCATGGGTAGTATGTACGGAAATGTTGTTGCTCACGAAAAAGAGCACGAAGTTGAAAGTCAGGCATAGAAAATTTCAACCAATTTGGCAACGCCATATGCGAATGTGTATGCAGCTCCCCAGCAGTGTGCAGGGGAGACTTGACGGAAGACAACATCAAGTGCAACCTAAATAATACATGACCTCCACCATCCCGAACACCTTCTCTTCTCGCTGCTGACACAGGAGACTTGGATCAGATACAACCTTGTTACATCATTAGCCCCCCGCAAAACGTGGGTAATTGACTTCACTGCTGACAAAGCTCTACAGACTTAGGACACTGTTTCAAGGCCTCTACTCCCAAGGTTCGTTGATCTATCTGTCAGATGCATGTCCGTAGACATAAAACAATCACAGGATTATTTATGGTGACATCGTGGTGACGTTATCAACCTGTGACTCTGAGGCTGCTCCCTGCCACTAATTTTGGGCGAGAGAGTGACTATTTTCCAAGTAACAAGACAAAAGCCATTATTCGAACGTTCGTTGTTGAATTCTCGCCATGTACGGTGCCAGACTTGCTGAGTTCTTCCATCATTTTCTTTGTGGTCCTTGGTAGCCTTCATGAGTAACAAATGTCCACTCACTTGAATTCAGAAGATTGCTGACAACCCCATTGGAATCTACCGATTTGAAACATAGAAACATAGAAAACCTACAGCACAATACGGCCCACAAAGGTGTGCCGGACATGACTCTACCTTTGAACTACCTAGGTTTTACCTATAGTCCCCTATTTCTCTAAGCTCCATGTAGCCATCCAGGAGTCTTTTACGCCATCCAGGAGTCGTTTCCACCACCAACATCGCCGTCGGAAGCCCATTCCAATCACTCACCACTCTCTGCGTAAAAAGAAATACCCCTGACATCTCCTCGATACCTACTTCCAAGCACCTCAGAACTATGGCCTCTCGTGCTAGCCAATTCAGCCCTGGAAATAAGCTTCTGGCTATCCACTTGATCAATGCCTCTCATCATCTTTCCCCGTCTATCATGTCATCTCTCACCCTCCGTCGCTCCAAGTAGAAAAGGCCGAGTTCACTCAACCTATTCTCTTAAGGCATGTTCCCCAATCCAACCTCCATCCGTGTAAATCTCCTTTCCACCTTTTCTATGGCTTCCACATCATTCCAACAGTGAGGCGACCAGAACTAAGCATAGTACTCCAAATGGGGTCTGACCAGGATCCTATATAGTTGCAACATTACCTCTCGGCTCTTAAACTCAATCACGATTGATGAAGGCCAATACACCCTATGCCTTCCTAACTGCATAGAAAATTACTGCTTCGCCTCAAGCTAACAATTATTAGCCTTCTCCGAACAATTCCATCTGCTCCAGGAAGGAGTCAGGACCAGAATACTAATTCCGTCAAGTTGGATTTGGTTCCTCCACTGTCTGGGTAACGCCACACTTAGATTCGAGAAACAACAACTCATATTCCACTTGGGAGAACAGGGCTCTCTGGGAAGTTTGTTTTGACATACGCGCAGTCTGACAATAAATTTGCTTTCACCTTCCAGCTTTGTACTTTTCAGGGTATGCAGAAGAGAGGGGGAACATGTAGTAAAAATTCTCCCTGTCCCATTACGGATCATGTGGCTCCAATGAACCAACCGTTGTGTGCGTTTTCTTGGATCTTGATGATAGGACTCGGCTTGCAGCGTTGGTTCTTTATTCTCACTGTGGATATTCCTGTACTGGACAGTTACCCTATAGGTGTGCCCGTGTTACTATGAATATGTATAATGAAAGTCAGAACTTTGGCGTAGAAATCATCCCAACAGATTTGCATAAACAGAACCAATAACCAATCAATTTATCCCCAAAATAGACATTAGTTTACTTCAGGAATGCAGACAGGACAGATCAAGGCAAATACATTTTTCAGCGAACACAACGAACCTTTTAATGATTGCCAATTGTAGATTTGCTTGCACGGCTGCTCATGAGTCATTTCCGGAAACATCATACCATTGAACACTTTTAACCGAACGCTAAGCACTGCCTCAAGATTTTGACAAGCAAATGCATGGGCGAGAGCGCCATTATCTTTAGCTGTTCCCTGAATTTCTTTTGGGTCACACCGTAAATGAAGGTGTTTGTGCAACAGCTAAAAAGCTGAATCACTGTCCCCGCTTGCCGCGCCCACCACAGTCGGATTGAGGTTTCCAGGTCCGTGTAGAGGCACCGCAGGAAAATGAAGACCAGGGTGGTTGTCGCCCAGCACAGGAGGAAATTCGCCGACAGGGTGAAGAGCAGAACGATGGACTGTCTGCGGCTCTTCATTTCTGGATCCTGCTGCTTCTCGCTATTTCTCTGTCCCCGGAGTCCCCTGCGGACTCGGTTGGAGGCCAGGATCTGCCGAACGGTGAGAACATTGAGGAACAAAATGATGAAGAAAGGGAGCAGCGGATTCAACAGACGGTCCACCCAGTAAAACCACTCGAACCCAGGCTCCATGTGAAGACCCCACTCGATACGGCATTTTTTCGAATGGATATCCGCACGTCCCCGATGCAGGAAGTAATAGGGGACGTTCTTTAAACAGAACACGACACATATTGTGCCAATAACCCATCCCGCAATTCTTGGCGTACAGTACTTGCTCTGAATCTTAGACCAGCAAATGGCCACAAAGCGATCGAAAGTGAACGCTACAGTCAGCCACACGGAATAGTCTACTGCCACGTAACACAAGACGTAGTGGACTAGACAGAATGGACCTGATGGCTGAAGCCAGTATGCTCCGTATGCTTCAACTATCTGGTAGAACGCGACTTCGATGATCACCACCATTAGATCGGCCACGGCCATCGCCACCAGATACCGAGTGATACCTCTGGAGAGACCACACTTTCCTCGGCTGAGTATCACGATCGCCACCAGGTTAACTAGAGACAAGAAAAGTAAAGTAGAGTTATGACATCTGTATCATACAAGCAAACCGCGTCTTACACTACAGAATATTCAGAATAAAAACCATTACAGATATACTGAGAGTATATGAAGAAAGTCATAGTCTGAAATTTCATAACACTATGCTTTGTTCAAAATACTGGTGCAGAATGTTTGCGTGCTGTGGAAAATGCACCACTCAGTGAACACACTGTTAGGTCCAGCAGCCGTTTTCTGCTGCCGTCGCCCATGAGTTTCAACAGCTGACGTTCACAGAGATGCTCTTCTGGACACCGCCGTTGTAACACTTGCACAGCTAAGCTACTCTCGCCTTCCTGGCAACGGGCACCAATCTGTCTATGCTCCCCGATCTCTTCCGTTAACAATGCGCCTTCGCTCAGAGAGATGAGAGATACTGGATTGTTCTCAGTTTAATGCACCTTTCACTGTCAACTGTAAGGTGATGTGCGAGCAATTCACAAAAGAACTGCAGCTTTTGAGCTAAGGAAACCACCTGGTCGGGCATCAGCAATCACTCCAAGTTCAAAGTAACTTAAATCTCATTCCTTCCCCAATCTTATATCTGGTCTGAAGAATAACAGGACACCCCGACCATGTCTGCATGCATTTAAGGATTAACGTGTTGCCACATGATTGGTTGATCATATTGTAACGATGTGCTACGCACAGAGCGAGAGACAAAGACACGCAGTCGGTAAGTCGTTTCGAGACTAGGTTATTCAAACTTCGCGGCGCTGGTATTTTATCCCTAGCGCCCGCCCTCTCCGGGCGGAAATGACGTTAGAGGCGCATTACCAAAGTCTCTCCCCGCGCGCTGGCTATTTGTGAGCCGGGTCGCTTGCACAAAAAGTGGGTCGCCACATAACCCCCCCCCACCCCCCCCAGAACCGGTGATACACTCTTCAATGTCCACAGTCTGGATCAGCCTCTGTCTGGGAGGTCTGCCTCTGCGCCGCGGTGCCTGAACCTCGACCGGCTGCGCCAAGTCCGCATGGGCTGGTTTGAGTCGGTCCACCGTGAAGACCTCCTCTTTCCCCTCAATGTCCAGAACGTACGTGGACCCGTTGTTGTTGATCACCTTGAACGGCCCCTCGTACGACCGCTGGAGCGGTGCCAGGTGTCCGCCTCTTCGAACAAACACAAACTTACAGTTCTCCAGGTCTTTGGGTACATGGGTCGGGGTCCGTCCGTGCTTTCAAATCGGAACAGGTGCCAATTTGCCGAGCCTCTCGCGTAGTCTGTCCAGGACCGCTGCTGGTTCTTCCTCTTGCCCCCTTGGGGCTAGTATGAACTCTCCTGGGACGGCCAGGGGCGCGCCGTACACCAACTCTGTCAACGAGGCGTGCAGATCCTGTTTGGGCGCTGTGCGAATTCAAGGCAGGACCCAGGGAAGCTCGTCCACCCAGTTAGGTCCTTTCAGTCGAGCCGTGAGAGCCGACTTCAAGTGACGGTGGAAGCGTTCCACTGGACCGTTCGAATGTGGGTGGTAGGCAGTTGTGTGGTGTACCCACGTACCCAACAGGCTGGCCACAGCCGACTACAGGCTGGAGGTGAACTGGGGGCCTCTGTCGGAGGTAATGTGGGCCGGTACCCCGAAGCGTGCTACCCAGGTTGCAATCAGTGTACGGGCGCAGGAATCGGCAGATGTGTCGGTGAGCGGGACCGTCTCTGGCCACCTCCTGAACCTCTGGCCACAATATACTTGTTTTAAGGAGCAGGTGTCCTGGTGCTCCTCATAAAGTCCCGCAGGAAATATAACGGAAAAAAATGTCTGGCATTTGTCGATAATCACCAGTGCAATGCACTATTCAGTATGCAGCTAAAATAAGTTGAACGGAAGTTAAAATAGACGGCTTAGTTGAATACAATTAATGGGGCAGCAATAGGAAAACGTTACCGAATGTATTTTCATCCGCTCACAAAATCCTTTCATAGCCGTTTCCGCGTGGAACTGATCAAAGTTATCTCAGACGCTGAGAGCCGCTGCAATGAGCACAATTAGATTCCCATTGTGGCGACTGAGGGATTTACCATGGAGAAGAGCACTGCAGAGGAACAGGTCCTTCGTTTCACGGTCCTCATGCGGACTAAGTGCGTTTGTGGTCAAATGGACAACTGAACTACTTATTTGTGCCTACACCATGTCCTTGTTCCTCCATTTTCTACACAATTAAACACAGAACGTAACATGGAATGCAAAAAAAAATTGCGCATCTGTTTTCCCTGTACCAGTCAGCAAGAGATCATGGGAGCGTTCGTAAATGCAGATTCCTTCGCGATTCCGAACTGGAAGATATTACAAACCGGGATTCGATTCTATAGATGCTGGAAATCCGGGATAATACAGACAAAATGATGGAGAACCTCAGCATGCCAGGCAGCACGGATAGAGGGGAATAAACAGTTGACGGTTTTGGACGAGGAAACCCATCATCTTTACATTTCGGCCTTATGCATGACACCATAAGCACCAACAGAGTTAAGCCTGAACAGCTTATTCCGTTTAGGGATAGCTCGGGATTGAAAATAATAATAAAAAAACATAACAATCAGAGACATTGGCGTATAGACTAAGCATTGCACAGAACAGAATCCGTTTTCGATCCGATATAGAAATGAATGTTGTTCAGGGTCTCAACTCGGATTTCCCAACAAGCGGGCCAACATGAACCCCTCGGTGAATGGTCGGGGTCCGTGGCATGAAAATTGTTTGGATCCCCTGGTATAAAGCTAAAGATCGCCTTCTGTGAGGGAGATTATAACGTAATCAGTTCGAACATTACCAAACAATAATAACAGAAGGCACTGTATCCAGTTACTCTGTGAAATTCGACAGCGCAGAACCAGTGTGGAAAGAGTTAAAGTAATCAGCAGAACTTGCAGCCACTGCATACACAAAATACTGGGAATTGGAGTGACTGGTACAAAATACTTAAACAGGTCGGCGAGGCAGCATCTCTGAAAGCGGCGAAAGATTTATCGTTTCCGGCCCAGACTTTTCATCACTGGTTCTCAGCTCGCACTCGCTTCTTATGTTTTCTCCCGTCACCTATTCTGGCTCTAAGGAAATGTCTCGGTCAGAAACATCGACTGTTTATTTCACTCCATATTCCGGGGCTTCCCAACCTGTGGTCGACTGACTTCTCGGCTAACGGTACGGTTCCATGGCATCAAAAGTTTGGGAAGCCCCGCCACTGTTGCTGCCTGACCTGCGTAGTCCCTCGGTCACTTTGTGTTATGACTATAGTCGAAAGGAACCTGAATGTCCATGGTCAACGTCGAGCAGATCGCGATGCTTTAAGACTGAAAACATGCTGGTATACACAATGTAACTGCATTCTGCACACACTATCCTTCGCCGTCTAGCGGACAGTTGAATATTATTAATTTAATATATTACAACATCTCGAAGTCAACAGAAGGTTTACACCTATGTCCAGGAGATACATCCATTAAGGGATCTGATGGAAGAGCAAATGATGAGGGAGATTCCCAAATAACATATCACAATCTGATCGCCAGTAACATTTTGATATCTCCGCGCATGGAATGCTTACCAGGGACGCCAATGGCCACAATAAGAGGGTAGCCTATACCCTTTGCAGTCTCCATAAGGTATTTCGGTTCTACTCTTGCAATGCTCTCTTCTATCCAGAGCTGCAGGAGATATCCGGCTTATAACTCCGCCAAGTATTCGCAACAATTCTATCCCATTAAACTAAGCCCTCACGAGAAATGAGGCACGAAGAAGCACAATGAAATCTCTCTGATGAACACCACCGAAATAATGAACCCTTTAATTACAAGAGCGCGTGCCCTTTATATTTCTGCTTCTCAAGCAGACAATTTGATTAAAAGGTCCAACTTTTATAGTACATTCGAATAGCCGATGATGAAACTAACTTGCATAACATCTGCAGTTAATTGCCATTACTTCACTCCTAATTCAGTATTCTTTGCCTTCGAGACCTGGATCCCCAGTGGAGAAGTAACATTCTCCAGGCCAGAAACCCAGCAGCAATAGTGATGATGTCGTTTCTGATCCATTGCTTCGGATTTTAGGTCTCCATTCAAGTGGAAGTGTTGAGAAGTCTATTCTTTCATCATATCAAAGTAACTGTCTCAACAGCTCTGTTTCAATATTGCCATTGTTACTCCCTTCGATCCAGCTCTGCGTATCTCAATTTGACAAAGATGTTGCAATTGTTTTGATTTTCATTGAAAGCCACATTAAAGTGGTCCTCCGCTTTGGCTTTCTGACGTCACCGCTCCTTGTGAAATACGTGGGGTGTTGATGTCTCCACCACACCGGGCCACCGGGGTCAGAGAACCATCGGGCCATTGAATACTATATAGCTCTGAGACAGTCCCTGGACCCATCCAGTCTGTCCCAAACTATCATACTGCCTCGTCCCGTCGACTTGCATCCAGACAATGGCCGGCAATCCCTCCCATCAAATGTAAGTTTCTCATTCATTTTGAAATCGAACCTGACTCAAACATTTCTGCTCTCGGCTGGTTCAACAATATTCTTCCACCCTCTGTGCGAACATTGTCCTAATGTTCCCTTTGAAATACACCAACCTGCACCCTAAACAGAGTACCTCTGTTTCTAGTCTCACCCAACATCAGCAGAAAATAATCCCCTGCATTTACCCCATCTGTGCGCCTCATAATTTTATATCCATCCGTCAAATCTCGAATCTTTGGGAATAAATTCCAAACCAATCCAAGTATTCCCTATGAATCAAGCCATTAGCTTTCGGAAATATACTTGGACTCTGCACTCTGTCGATCTGATTACAATCCTTCCTCGGTGAGCAGAAATGCACCAATTCCTAAATTTGTTCCTTAATACTGTTCAACATCGTGGCAGAAAAGGTCTGACTGTTTCAGGTGCGACGTCTATGAAATGATGGATCCTTATGTCATTTTTGCGGTGTTCGGGGTTATTGCCAAACAGAGGATTCATCTCGTGAGGATTGGAGTTTTAAAGCAAAGATGAAATGCTCGGGATTTATAAGGCTTCGTGCAGTCTGGGAGACTAGAACGAGAGGTCATAAGCTCAGAATTATAGACCGCCACTTTAAAACAGAGTGAAGAAGAATATCTTTTGCCAGAGAGACTTAAATCTTGGATAATAATTGCCACAAAAAGCCGTGGAGGAAAATTCTTTGCTTTCATACAATCCAGAAATTGATGTGTTCTTGATCTGTAAGAATGACTGCATTTATGAATTAAAGTCAGAAGAATGGGCCTCAGAGGCTCAGTAAATCGCTCTCGACGGAGCAAACTCAGCGGTCCGTATGGACTAATTCTGCACCTTCGGCTTATGCTCTTATGGGGTAAGAGAGAACCGGAGTTTGTCACAAGACGGAAGCAAGTTGGATGTTGGGATGGGAAAGGTTGGAAAAATGTAAAACATCAGAATCTCACGCTGTGCAGAGACTGAAGGATCTGCACAGGACTGAATATTGGGGTGACCAATCATTTCTGCTGAGCCGCGAACAGCAGACAGTACCACGGTGTTCACTAACTACGATAGCCGAGAGCGAGGACAGGATGTGTGCGGATGTTGCGTCGTCCTGACAAATTATGTCAGCTGTTACTTGCGTCAACGGAAATCAGTGTTCACCAACAGTGCACAGTGTGAGGATGATCCACCGGCACAGTGGTACAGTACTGGTGCATTACTATGACAGGAGATATTTCGTTGATTATCAGAAAAACCTACTAAACAAAAAAAACACACACACACACACGGACGTTAAAGGTAGGAAACAGGACTGGTCAATCTAATTCGTCAACTCTACATATGGAACTGCCTGCAGTTCCCCATCAGGGTGCAAGATAGACTTATCGGAACATTTCTACCATCAAGGGATCGAAGCAACAGTTGCACCTATCATCAAAGACCTCCACCATCCGCACCACGTCCCCTTCTCGCTGATGCCATCGTGAAGGTGGTACGGAAGGATCAGCTCACATTCCAATAGGTTCGACTCTCAGGCCCCTGGATAAACGTGGGTAACTTCACTCCACACAAGTCTGAACTAATGCCAGATCCTATGAAATCAGCTTCAAGAAAATCACAACCAGGGTTTCGAGTATCAATCATCCCACTCCTTCTCTGCCTGTCTGTCTCACTCCGCCTCTCGCTCTCTCTCTCACTCTGTTTCTCTAACTTCCCAGCTATCATCTTAATTAACTTTCTATCTGTGTATTTCTCTCTATCTAGCTATCAGTTGATCTATTCTTCAGTATCTCTACCTAGCTGTCCACCTGCCGGATTGTCTATCACTCTGTCTATCTATCTATCTATCTATCTATCTATCTATCTATCTATCTATCTATCTATCTATCTATCTATCTATCTATCTATCTATCTATCTATCTATCTATCTATCTATCTGTCTGTCTGTCTGTCTGTCTGTCTGTCTGTCTATCTATCTATCTATCTATCTATCTATCTATCTATCTATCTATCTATCTGTCTGTCTGTCTATCTATCTATCTATCTATCTATCTATCTATCTATCTATCTATCTATCTATCTATCTCAGATAATGTATTTTTCCACGACCTCCAGCATTTTATATCGGTGGAGTGTTTGTAAAATTGACCAGTTGCGGTTCAGTAGTTTCAGTTGTATAACACCCGGTAGGATCTCAAATGGTTTCGCAGACCTTTATAGTAGGAAGTGTGCTGCAGGCAGAGGTGTCCGCGTATATCTTGATAAGAATGTGTCTGTTTCCTTTTCTTTCTGAATAAAGGACGATTTGCAGTTCTGAATCAATAGCGAGAGCTTGTCCCTTTCTACGTCACCGAACGGGATCGGTAAACGTCTTGGTTTAAAGTAAGATATGTTTGTCAGATGCGTGGCTGCATATGGCGGTGCTTTGTCTGTCTGACTCGCATGTAGATTCCCTGGGTGCTGTTAAGTTCCTGGATGCCGACCTTTTTCTCCAGCACATGTAGGCGGACTGTACGCCACCTGAGCCATATCACGGTGTGCTGCCGGATTATTAAATGTTGCTGCTGGAGGCGAGGTTCTCGGCCGATTTTCACAGTGTTTAAGCTATAGTATAGCAGACTATCTGAATAGTTGGGTTCAGGAGCGAATTAAATTAAGCTTCCTACGTGGGAAGAAAGATAAATAAATATATAAAAATTGCAATCTCCAGGCAGATCGGTGTCAGACTAAGCATCATAGAATGTAAGACCACAGTCAACCCTTTCACTGCCGCAGTCTTCCTCCGCCGGTGTTATCGTTGTGTTGTGCTTATCAAGTCGAGAACACGAGTACTCGCGTAATCGCTGTGCCAAAAATGTGCAAAGCTATAAATTGTAACGATACAGGAGATACAAGGCGTTGGGCGGCTTCATCTGTTGTGCTGCAAATCCGGTCATGTATTTACACTCACCATTGGCGGTATAGGATTGTGTGTGTTCCTTGCAGATTAAAGCAATTGTCGGGATGTCGCAGTCTTAATTTTGCTTCAAAAGGGCAAAAATGGCACAATTGGAATGCCGTCAATCGGTCTGTCCCGTGATTTCACAGAGCAGGAATCATTCTCATCCTGGTAAAACTCCCAATTTCCCATCGTTTTCTGTGGCACCTTCAAGAAATTCGTCAGTCTTCTGTGTGCTGGATTTCCACTTCCTCCTCCGCCAGACGACTCGTTATTTGTTCCCCAGAATATTGGTAGGCGTGATCGCGTCCCATAACGCAATTATGAGATGGATTTGGGGTGCTGAGTTTCAAAGTGCTGCGACGCGGAAGAGTTACGGCGGGAGCACTAAACACGTTGAACTAATATGCGTGTTATCCTCATCTCCATAGATCAATATTGCACTCACTCCGCGCTGGGTTTTATATCGCAGTCCACACTCAGAAACTCTAAGCAAAGGTTAAGGTTTTTATCATATAACTCATAGCTAAATTTCGTAAGCTATATTTATGTAGATTCTTTTAAAAATGTGCCAACTGATTGAGTTTTTAATATGTTTTGGAAAGTGAACACTTCTTAAATTATAATCAGACATTTTCAACATCTCCCTTAGAGCAAGCCATTGTTCCCAGATGCTTCAAAACCTCCACAATCATCCCTGTAGCAAAGAAATCAGTTATAGCCTGTCTGAATGATTACCGTTCCGTCGCCTTGACCCCCATTGTGATGAAATGCCTTGAACGGCTTGTCAAGCCTCATATCACAGCCAGCCTCCCCTCATCGCTGGATCCTCTACAGTTTGCTTATCGTCCAAATCGCTCTACGGAGCTATGCAATATCCATCACACTGCACACAGTTTAACTCTCACTTGGACAACAAAGACACTTATGCCAGAATCCTGTACATTGATTTCAGTTCTGTGTTCAATACCATCACCCCGCAGAAACTAGTGGAGAAACTGTGGCTGCTTGGCCTTAACACTGTCATGTGTCGCTGGAGTCTGGATTTCTTGACAAACAGACCACAGTCAGTCCGTGTTGGCAGGAACATCTCTGACACCATCACACTGAGCAATGTATCCTCACAAGGCTGTGTACTCTGCCCTTTGCTGTTTACACTACTAACACATGACTGTGCAGCCAGATTCAAGGGGAACCTGATCATTCATATTGCGGATGATACCACAGTGGTGGGGCTTATCAGCAAAAATGATGAAACAATGTACCGGGAGGAGGTCAAACACATAGAGAGCTGGTGCAGTGACAACAACTTGATACTTAATGTCACCAAGACTAAGGAGATGATCGTCGGTCTCAGCCTGGGCACACACCCCTCAGTATCAGCGGCTCCACAGTGGCGAGAGTGGAAAACATCATGTTCCTTGGGGTGCAGATCTCGGACAATCTCACCTGGTCCAGGAACACCACTGGGATTGTGAAACGGGCCCAGCAGAGATTGCACTTTCTGAGGAAACTTAAACAGGCAGCACTCCCCACTAACATCTTAACCACATTCTACAGAGGCGTGGTTGAGTGTGTGCTGACCTTTTGCATCACAACCTGGAAGAGATGGCTGAAAACAAATATTTTGTCGTCAGAGCAGATCTGACGTAGCTGTCTCTTTCCAATGCAATTTCAGCAACCTTTGTCCACAGCGGTGTTTTGGGGTTCATAATCTGCCATTAAGCTGTTTTAGAAGTGAAGAATCAATCAGGGCGATAACTGCAAACCCGCAGGACCACAGTTTAAGTCCGGAGTCCTTCTTTAGAGCAGATGTGATTCTTACGAGAAGCAAAATCTTTGTCACCGTGAGGTGAAGTTGTAATTTAGGAATTGAATCATGTTAAAAATATGAGTTATTGCAGAGATCAATGCAAGCGCTAGGAGGCTGGTTGAGCAGCAAGGTGTTGATAACGCTCAAGACCAGCTTTATGAGTGTGTCATGATTGAAACATCGCCCGTGATGTGATCACTTCTCTTTGGGAACATAATATTCAGGTTGTTGAATGTGGCGGGAGCAGTCGGGGGTCTCAGCCCGAAGTAGTTTCTGAAACTACGCTGGGCAACATTACGGCAATGTAATCAGCTCGCCTATCACGGCGGTGTTTGCTGCAGTTCAATGTTAGACGTGGATATGGAGGAGCAGAAATTGTCCATTCTGTCCTCCGAACCTGATCCACCTTTCCAGAAAGCAGATTTTGCCCCTCAACCCCATTCCTCTGCCTTGTCACTCGTAATCATTGACAGCCTTACTAATCAAGACCCTATGCAACTTCGCTTTACCTGTAACCAAGGCCCTGTCGTTGACATTTGGAATAAAACCTCCTCAAAAATTTCACCGGCTGAGGTCAGAAATCTCGGTATTCATTTCTCACCTGGACACTCCCTGTCCTTGGAAATTTGAAAGTGCGACGTCTGCAGATGTCATAGCTTCTTAGCTGGGAACGATGGTTCCAGAGTGCAAGTAGTGAAAATGTTGTAATCCATTCATATTATTTGCGATTAACTAACCTGCAGGACGCTGCTTCCTTTTGCAGACACGATACCTAGACTGAATACTTTGTGCAGAACAGTTTCACTTGGAGGCTTTCTGGGAATACTCTTAATAACACAACGAAGAAAGAGAGAAAGAAAACAAAACTGCCTCGACCTGATGTATGTGTTGTTGAGCGATCCTGCTCGTCTGCTTGACATTGCGGTACTCGTGGGGCGTAAAACCGATGATCCAATTATTTCAAATGTTTGGAGCTTTTTAGATTTTTATTCAAAAAGCGAAAACTAGTTGATAGATTGGTGTCGCAGATCCTAAACTAAAAAAAACCAAAACTATATTATACAGACATTGGAATTTCCCTTTCACGCCCATGAGAACGGTAAATATTGTAACAATGAGCGTCAGGGCAAACTCACCTCAGTTTGCAACTGTAATCGTTAACCTGACCCTCACCCCCTGAGTGTTATATTAATCGGCCTGTTATACAATGTCTTTTAATTTCAATAGTTGCTGGGAATCTGGATACTGAGTGAGCGTGAAGATGCTGTTTGCATTCTTGGACGGCTCCAGGAGTAGACACGATACCTAGACTGAATACTTTGTGCAGAGTTGAGATTATAGCCTCAAGATAAAATAGTCTTTCTGCAAAACAGAGATGAAGAATAAAAAAGGAGAATGTGTTCGAGAGAAATAATAAATTAGTGATAATGGAATGCTGGAGCAGACTGAATGGGCCGAATAGCCTGACTGTAATATCGGATGATTGTACCTGCCTATGCTGTTGTGTAATGCTCACAAACGCTTCCTTTAGATAGGTGAATTGAATCTCTACAATAAAGCAGACGGTAGCTGTTAAACGTTCACGTGCTTCACCATCTGCTACACTTACGCCTTATGCATATGAAGTCAAAGTTCATTGTATTTCAGAACTGAAGCTGTAGATTGCATTTTAATAATAAACGACAGAAGTTCCACAAATAAAAAAAAACACCAAATGCTGTCAGAACTCAGCAGGCCAGACAGCATCTATGGGAGTAGGTAGTGACGACGTTTCTGGCCGAAACCCTTCATCACTCGTGTTGCCCTAGAGGTTCCACAATATTGTTTGAGACCCGTTATTGCAATCTCTTCGGCTCAGCTAGAAATATATAGACAACAGTCAAATATTCCCTGTTTAATTGTGCTAAGCTGAGGAAAGGGGATGGGAAAATAACTGAATAGATGTTTGTAAAAAGACTTATCTGGTGTCCCCAGTATCCTTCAAGTGAGGGACTTTATCCGATCACGTGTTTGCAATGAACCGACCACATTCATCAGTAAATTGTGTGTGTATGTTTCCATCTTGATGATGGCACTCGGCTGGCCTCGTTGTCTCTTTATTCTCACTGTAGATATTCCTGTACTGGTCAGTTCCCCTATAAGCGTGCTCGTGTCACATTGGATATGTATAATGGAAGTCGGAATTTTGGCGCAGAAGTATCCCCAATAGAGTTGCATAAACATGACCAATGACCAATCAAGTTATCCCGAAAATAGACATTAATTTACTTCAGGAATGCAGGACGGGACAGATCTGGACAAATGCATTATTCAGCGAGCACAACAAACATTTTAAAGATTGCCAATTATGAGCTTGTCTGCACGACTGCTGACGAGTCATTTCCGGAAACATCAAACCCAGCCTTCTTGTGAAGATCCCACTTGATAGAGCATTGTTTTGAATAAAGACAGGAAGTAATAAAGGACGCCAATAACCCATCCCGCAACTCTTGGATTACAGTACTTTCAATCTTAGACCAGCAAATGACCACAAAGCGATCGAAAGTCAGCGCTACGGTAAGCCACACGGAACAAACTACAGCCACACAACACAGGACATATCGGACTAAACAGAACGGAACTGATGGCTGAAGCCAGTACGCTCAGTAAATTTCAGTTATCTGATAGAACGCGACTTCGATAATAACCACCATTAGATCAGCCACGGCCATCGCCACCAGATACCGAGTGATACCTTTGGAGATCCCACACTTTCCTCGGCTGAGTATCACGATCGCCACTCGGTTAACTGGCGGAAAGGAAAGAAAAGTAGAGTGATGACTTCTTAAACGTACAAACAAACCGTGTTTCTAAAGGTAATTCTGGCACGTCAGAACATCTTACGATAATATTTATTATCTAAACCATTCGAGATATACGGTGGGATGTATGGAAATGTTACTGGCATAGAAAGTTTGTGTAAAGTGGGGAAATGTACCACACGGTGAACAGTCTATTAGTTAGTGTAGCCTTCTGTTACTGCAGGCGACTGTTTTGACGTTCTGACGTTCAGAGATGCTCTTCTGAAAACCACGGTTGTACCGCTTGGACCGCTCAGTTATTGACCCCTTTGTGTCATCTTGCACCAATCCGTCTTTTCCCCTCGATATCTCTCGTTATTAGGGCGCCTCAGACAGAAAGCTGCCACTTACTGGATTGTTTACTGTTTTCCGCAGTCTCCACTGTCAGCTGCAAGGCGATGTGCGTGATCATCGGAAAAGAACTGACGTTTCATCGCAACGTAAACCACGTCGTCGGGTACCAGCAATCACTTCTTGTTGAACGTAACTTCAATCACATTTCTACCACACTCCAAAGTTTGGCCTGAGGAATAACAAACCCTCCTGACCATGTCTGCGTGCATTTAAGCATTAACGTGTTGCCACATGATTGGTTGATTAGATATTTGTGTTAACACGCTGGAGCAGTTGCGATTTAAAGAGTGGCACAGAGAATATAGCAGCGGAAAAATAGTAAAATATGTCGATAATTATGTCAACGGTTTTGGACGAGGAAATCGATCATCTTTACCCATCTGCCTGATGCAGGACTCCACTAGCACCAACGACTTGAATCTGAACTGGTTCTTCCGTTTAGGGACACCGGAATTGAAAATAATAATAAAACATAATAATCAGACACATTGATGTATCGATAAAGCATTTCAGGAAACAATATTCGCTGTCGGAATGATATCGAAATGAATGCGGTTCAAGCTGTCAACTCGGATTTCCCACCCTACGGTTCAAGAGCCCCTCGGTTAATGGTCGGGGTATATGGCATAAAAAAAGGGTCGAATCCCCCGGTATAAACCTAAAGATCGCCAGCTCTGAGGATAGATTATAAAGGAAGTATTTCCAACATTGCCAACAGCCTCCTCTACATCGGTAAGACCCGACGCAGATTGGGGGACCGCTTCGTCGAGCACCTCCGCTCCGCCCGCCACAACAGACAGGATCTCCCGGATGAGACCCACTTCAAATCTGCTTCAGATTCCCATTCGGATATGTCCATACACGGCCTCCTCTTCTGCCATGCCTCATATACCGTCTGAGTGATCTCCAGCCCCTTGGCATACACATTGAATTCTCCAACTTCCGATAACTCCCTCCCCTTTCCTTCCTCCATCCCAATTTCACTCTGCCCCGTCGTCCAGCTGCCTATTATCTCCCTAAAGGTTCCGTCTCCTGCTACTACCCATAGTGCTTTCCCCTTACATTCCTTCTTCACCTTTCCTGCCTATCTCCTCCTTGCTTCCCATCCCCAACCCTTGATCTTTCCCTTTACTGGCTTTGCACCGGGTACATACCGGCCTTCTCCTTCCCATCCTCTATCCACCTTCTATGTGGGGCCCCTGCACCCTGCTTCTTCTGTCCTGACTAAGGATCTCGACTCGAAACGATGACTATTTGCTTCCACGGATGCTGCTCGACGCTGAGTTCCCCCAACGTGTTGTGCGTCTATCTATCTATCTATCTATCTATCTATCTATCTATCTATCTATCTATCTATCTATCTATCTATCTATCTATCTATCTATCTATCTATCTATCTATCTATCTATCTATCTATCTATCTATCTATCTATCTCAGCTGATGTATTGTTCTACGTGCTGAAGCATGTCATATACGTGGAGTAGATGTAAAATGGAACAGTTCCGCCATCCGTCGTTTGGGGTGCTTAACCCCGGGTTGGATCTCGAACGGCGACGTGGACCGATAGAGCTGGGAGTGTGCTGCAGGCAAAGGGGTCCGCGCACATCTATATAAGAATATTAATGCTTGCTATTCTCTCCGAATAAAGGGACTTTCGGAGTTCGACTCCTTTCACTGGAGCGCGTCTTTCCATCTTACCGAGTGAGATCGGTGGAACTCTTGGTTTAACGTAACACGTGTCCGTCCGAAGCCTGGCTGCATATTGCGGACAGTTGTCACTCTGATACACCTGCAGTTTTCCTGGGGATTGTGAAATTCCTTGGTGCACAAGTTCTTCTACTGGCCATGAAAGCTGTCTGTATTCCACCTCCCGAAGAGTTGCTTGATTCTTAAATGTTGGAGATGAGGTTCAGGCTTAATTTTCAGAGTTGTGAACGGATATCACACTATCGGATTAACTCCCCTCAGGAGCGAATTAACTGAATATTGAACACAAAGTACACTGCAGATGCAGTGGTCAAATCAGCAGGATTTGTGATCCTGACGAAGGGTCCCGACAGAAACGTTGACTGCTTCTTTCAACGGATGCTGCCCGACTTGCTGAGTTCATCCAGCATTTTTGTACGTCTTAATTTAATATTGATTAACAAAAACAAAATAAAGTTATAGTCTTTGACAGATCGGGGTCAGGATAGGTAGCATGGAATGCAAGACGACAATCGACCCATTCATTGTTGCACCCTTCCTCTGCCTGCATTGCCGTTGTGCTGTTCTCCACTGCGCCGCTTCCACTATTGAGGTAGCTCTTCATCTGCAAACTCTCCCTTGTCCCGACCGCCATGGGTGACTGTACATGGAACTCGGCGGTACATGGATAATCTTCAGACGCCATCGTACTCGGGAGTTCTGGCAGACGCAACCCATCCCTCAAAATCAAGGTGACCACTCTCTTAGAAGATTATTCCTATAAAATACATTTAATCACTTTGGTATACTGTGAAAAGAATCATGCTTACGAATATCACTGTTTACAGAGAGGACATAAAATTCAAAAATCTTTGTAATTTGTTAAGAATTGCTTCTTTGATCAGGATATAGGCTGCATATGCCAAAGTGAATGCTTGCTGATGCTGCGTGCATTGTGAGCAGCTTTGAACCAATATCCAAGAAACGATGCGTTGGCATTGGAGTGTGCCGAGCGGAAGTTCATGAGAATGATTCTGTTGATGGAGGGGTTGCGTTACGACAGCCGGCTGCTGGCGCAAGGGCATCAGCGCCGGGCCCGGGGCGAATGCTCCGAGTTCAAATCGAAGTCAGGCCACCCCAAGCGTCGAGATAGCCACTCGGCCTCGTGAAAAAAAAAGGACTCGAGTTCGGAATGTTCATACCGTGACCGGGTTAATCCGAAACGAGACCAATCTTGACACCACGCTCCAGACAACTATTAAACGTTGAATATCCCAAATTACCTGGGCGTAAAGGATTCACTGGCATTGAAGTCTGCTGGAGTTATATGGAATGAAGTGTGAGTGAGGGGTGGTGTTGTGGGTTGTCTTATTGTACCCTATCAAATGATAGAAGTCGAGAGCGAGAGCGTGTACAGACTCGTGGGATTCGTGGTCGGAGGACTAGACTCCGAAAACAATGACGTTCCCTTGAACACAGAGGAAGAGAAATGTCTTCAGCTGGAGCATGATGAGCCTGTCGACGTCTGTGCGACGGACGGCTGTGGAGTCAGGTTCATGGGGTATATTTAAAACGGAAGTTGATGAATTCATGATGAGTAAGAATGTGAAAGGTTGTGCCTTATAGGCAGGAGAATGCGTTTGAAAGGATAATATATCGGCGATAATGGACTGCCGGAGCAGGCTCGATGGGCTAAATTGCTTAACTGTGCTCTCTATATCGTATGATCCTCGGTCCAGATGCTTTTGTTTAATAAAAGGTGTCTCCAACGTCGTAAGATGCAGGGACATCACCCAACCACGTATCTCCAATGCGGTGAACATGAACCAAACGCACTGATCAGAAACAGTGTCAGAAAAATAATGTGTCTGCGTGGTTGGATCCTGATTTTGGCCTTCGGTCCGAATCGTTCGCTCTTACTTGCTCACAATGGAGACGCCTAACCTGCTATAATCCCCCATCACTGTGTGCGTGTTCTTTGGATGTGTACAGACAGACAGATTAGTTAGCAAGCACAAAATGAAATAATTAAGTAACACCAATTCTAAACTTGCTTACACGGCTGCTGATGTATCATTTCCGAAGTATCATGTATTCAACAGGTTGAAGTATGCGCTGCGCACTGCCTCACCATCGGAACAAGTACATAAATGGGACAGAGCACCGCAGACTTTAGCTGCTCCCTGAATTTGGTCTGGGTCACACCGTAAATGAAGGTGTTTGTGCAGCAGCTGAAAAGCTGAATCACTGTCCCCGCTTGCTGCGCCAGCCACAGTCGGATAGACGTTTCCAGGTCCGTGTAGAGGCACCTCAAGAAAATGAAGACCAGGGTGGTTGTCGCCCAGCACAGGAGGAAACTCGCCGACATGGTAAAGAGCAGAACGATGGACTGTCTCCGGCTCCTCATCTCCGGATCCTGTTGCTTCTCGCCATTTCTCTGTCCCCTGAGTGTTCTACGGACTCGACTGGCCACCAGGATCTGTCTGACGGTCAGTATATTGAGGAACAAAATGAGAAAGAAAGGCAGCAACGGATTTAGCAGACGGTCCACCCAGTAAAACCATTCAAAACCAGGCTGCATTTGTAGACCCCACTTAGGAATACATTGTTCTGAATAAAAGCTTGCACGTTCCCTATGCAGGAAATAGTAAGGGACGTTCTTCACACATATCGCAACACATATTGTTTTAATAACCCATCCCGCAAGTCTTGGATTACAGTACTTTCTCTGAATCTTAGACCAGCAAATGGCCACAAAACGATCGAAAGTGAACGCTACTGTAAGCCACACGGAACAATCTAAAGACACGTAACACAAGACGTAGTGGACTAAACAGAACGGACTGATAGCCGAAGCCAGTATGCTCCGTACGTTTCAACAATCTGGAAGAACGCGACTTCGATGATCACCACCATTAGATCGGCCACGGCCATCGCCACCAGATACCGAATGATACCTTTGGAGAGACCACACTTTCCTCGGCTGAGTATCACGATCGCCACCACGTTAACTGTCGAAAAGAAAACAAAAGTAGATTTACGAAACCTGTAACATACAATCAAGGCTCGGTTCCAAAGGTTATTCTGACACTACACTACATCTAGTGATAATATTTATACTCTGAACTTTAAAAGATGTATCAAGACATCTAGGGAGAAAGTCCACCTCTGACTTTTCACGGCACAGGAGGTCTTCATGAAAACTGCTGATGTAGAAAGTTTGCTTAATGTGGAGAAATGTACCACTCAGTGGACACTCTGTACGCAAAAGCGGCTTCTGGAGCGTAGCCCATCCCTTTCAACATCTGCCGTTCAGAGATAAGCTTCAGGACAGTCCCGATGTAACGCGTGATTATCTTATTTACTTGAGCCGTTGTATTCTAAGCCAGGTGATTCTGCAGGTGCTGGAAATACAGGGTAATACAGACAAAATGCATGTCAGGCAGCACCTAAGGAGAGGAATAAGGATTCGACGGTTTTGGCCGAGGAAAACATTAACTTTATCATTCTGGCTTATGCCCGACTCCACAAACACCAACAGGTTTGACTCTAAACTGCTTCATTTTATGGACTCTTCGGCATTAACAATAAAAATTGTGCTCAAAGTATCAACTTGGCGTTCGTAAACTGTCCTCCACCAACCATTTGGTAAATGGTAAGTGTCCATGGCGTTAAAAGAAATGTTGTGTGATTCGCTGAGTATCAACTAAAGATAACCAACTGGGAGAGCTATTATGAAGGAGGCCGTTCCAACAATGGCAAACAAGAGTAAGATAACAAATGGCTTATTTTATTCTGTGAATTTCCAAAAGGAAGAACCACCGTGGAAAACAATTGGAACGACGTGCCGCCACGCAACAGACACAATACTGGCAATGAGAGTAACACGCACAAAATACTGATGGAAAGGCAAAAAATAGCTTCTCTGAAAACGGAGAAAGAATTTTCGTTTCTGGCCCACCCGTCATCACTGGTCCTCGGCTCACACTCTCCAGTTATATCTTCTTCCGCCATCCATTCTGGTTCTGATGACAGGTGCCGCACTAAGTATCGAGGCTTTATTTCTCTCCATAAATCAGGGATTCCCAGCATCAGGCTGAAGGATTTCCTGGGTTAATGGTAGGGTCAATGGCATAGAAAAGTTGGGGATGCCCGACTACAGTTGCTGCCTGACTTGCGGAGTTCCCCTGTCACTTTACATATCTGTGTGTGGTATTCTGGCTTTCTGCCGTTTGCAACATCTTTTAATGTTGAAAGCGGAAATGAACCTGAATGTCGATGGCAATCGCCGAGCTGATCGCCAAGGTTTAAACCTGAACAGATGGTGCGATAAATCAATTGAACAGCGACATGCACACGACAGTGTTTGCCTTTGGCGGATGGCTGAAGGAATTTAACTCTAAATATTGTAAAATCCCAAACATACAGCGCAATTTACACCCGTGACCAGGAAATACATCTATTAAGCGATTAAATGGAAGGACCAATGTCGAGAGAGATGCATAAATAATATATCACAATCTGATCACTAGTAATAGTTTGATCTTCCCAAGGAGTGAAGGCTTACCAGGGACTCCGATGATGACAATGACAGGGTAGCATATTTTCATTGCTGTTTCCATGCGATATTCGTGTTCTGCCGATGGAATCCTTAATTGTATATAGAGGTGCAGGAGATACTGGGCTTATAAATCCCGCAATTATTCGCAATAGCTCGAATCAATTGAAGTGAACCCACGAAAGAACTGAAGCACGAAACAACACAATGAAACGTCTCTGATGAACAACCCGAAATGAAACGTGCCCTCTTCAATTACAACACTTCTTCGATGCGCCCTGATAGCTCCTTCTCGAGTGAAGCAAAGAGACGGAATCCTCCATCTTTTATAGCACATTCCGTTCGCCGATGATGAAACCAATTTAACATTCAGTGTTAATGATCGTTACATCACTACAAATTCAGCATTCTTTACCTTCGAGATTTGGATCCCCAGTGGTGAATCAAAATTCTCACGACTAGAAACGTAGCATTAATAGTAATGATGCACTTTTCGTTCCATTGCTTCAGAATTTAAGGCTCTTTTCAAGTAGACGTGTTGAGAAGCCTAAACCTTCGTCACGTCAAAACTAAACAGTTTGGGTTCAATAGTGACATTGTGAATCCCTTCGATTCCGCTGCTGGTATCTTAATCTGACAAACAAGTTCGAATTGTTTTAATTTTTCATTGAAATGCCACGTTAATCTATTCGAAAGACTCAATGGAACATCTAAACAAAGCTGATACACTTTGGAAACAGGTCCTGTGGACTGATGAAGTTAAAATAGAAAAAAGGCTGCAGAATTTCATAAAAAGAACACCTCTCCAACTGTTAAGCACGGGGGTGGATCGATCACGCTTTGGGCTCGTGCTGCAACCAGCGGCACGGGGAACACTTCATTGGTAGAGGGAAGAATGAATTCAAATAAACACCAGCAAATTCTGGAAGCAAACATCACACTGTCTGTAAAAAAAAAAAGCCGAAGATGTAAAGACGATGGCTTCTACAACAGTATAGTGATCCCAAGCTCACCTCAAAATCCACAATGGACTACCTCAAGAGGAGCAAGCTGAAGGTTTGCCCAAGGCCCTCACAGTCCCCGGACCTAAACATCATCGAGAATCTGTGGATAGACCTCAGAAGAGCAGAGCATGCAAGACGGCCCAAGAATCTCACAGAGGTAGAAGCCTTTTGCTAGGAAGAATGTGCGAACATCCCACAAACAAGAATCGAAAGTATCTTAGCTGGCTACAAAAAAATAATAATAATAAATAAACGTTTACAAGCTGTGATACTTGTTAAAGAGGGTGCTACAAAGTACGGACCATGCAGGGTGCCCAAACTTTTGCTTCGGGCCCTTTTCATTTTTTTTGTTATTTTGAAACTGTAAAAGATGGAAATCAAAACGTTTATTATAATTTATCCACGTCCGCAGGACACGTTCTTCATCCCCCAGAAATGAAGGCAGAGATGTTTGCATCCCATAATCTTCTTGTTAGATGGAGTTTGGAAACTGAGTTACAACGAGCAGCGAGTGGAACATTTGTAAAGGAAAATGCAAATAAGTTGTGCAAGTATGCATAATATCCTGATCTCCACAGTTCGCAATATCGAAATTAGACCATACCAGATAATGCACAGCAGCCCAACCTCTTGTTGAAAAGTCGAAAGTCGGAAGTTATTTATCATATTGAAAGCTCCACAGTGATATTAACGTCACATCGTTAAACATTTTGCAGACAGATTGAGTAAATCGTAAGATATTATCTTATCTTTCGCAGATGCATGTCTCACGACATCATGATTTAATCGCCTTCCGAACGGACCTGCTTGCTCATCTCGAGAAATGGCAGAAGGCAGTTCCATTTTATTTGCTGGCACGATTTAATGCTGACCTGGTATTCCGCCTGTCGGACTGGATGACCCGCTTTGCCCGTGGAAACCAGGTGTCGCTGGGTGACCAGGCATCGCAGTGTACCTGGTGGCCTCTCCAACTAACTAAGTCCATAACAAATCTACTCGCTTCCGCTCTGTGCAAAAAATATGCTGAATTATAAATAGTGACGTAACAGCAGATGAAAGAGCGCAACGGCTAATTATCATAGAGTGCAATTCCAAGCATAAACTTTCCCTACGCCCCGGCGGATTGGAATTGAACCTGTTCCTTGTCGAAACCAGTCATTGATGGAATACTGCAGTTTATTTATTTATTTCAGAGACGAAATATACCCCATTTGAATGCCATCATTTTTTTTCTATTTTGTCCTTTCACTGCCCAAGACACATTTCCTCCAGTTGATAGTACCTATCTCCTCTGATACTTGGCAACTTGAACTGTCGTGCTTGCGATCGGCTTGTGTGGTGAGGACCGAGAAATCCATGCTGTGTCGGGCAGTGTTCCAACAATCAGACTTTCTACACCATTCCTATATTGTAGTTTATCCTTCTCCTCCCCCTCACCACTGGATCTTAGTGACCTGGAATATCAGTAGAGGTATTTGCATCCGATAACATGATTATGTGATGGCCTTTGGCAGCTGAATTCTAAGGTGGGGCAAGGGGTGGAACATTTACAAAATTAAAAACAAATAATTTGTACAAATATCAAATATGCAAATATGAATGTTGTACACTACGTGCTGAATTCGTGACCGAGATAAGCCATGCCGATATGAAAGGACGTTGCTATATAATTCATGGTTAAATTTCGACAGGAATTTGAAAGTCACATCCCTCCGACAGTTTGAGTTTGTGGTATTTTCCGGAAAGTTCGATCTGCTTCAAATCATGATCGGTTGTTGACAAGTTTTACAAAAAGAGATTAACATTCATTAAATCAGTTCATTATGAAACGTTCCGCGGACATAATGCTTTAAAAAAAATATTCTCTGTCACATACTACATGATAAACACTGTGTAAAATTAATGCACTATTGGTGTCAGATACATCACTTTGTGCTTAATCCACACGAGGGCTGGTAATAAGTCCACCCTGACGGAGGTCCCCAAACAGTTCGCAGTAGTTACCTCTGTCTGCATCCGCAGCGTGATCGTCTCTACACTTAACGTGCTATGGGTGATGGGGCAACGAAGAATATTCAAAAGGAAGATGAATACTCACGAATATTGATGAACACGATATTCCACTGTGTTCCAGCAAGTAAACTGCTAACTGTAGGTGAAGTATATTCATATCTTAATGTAGACTTTCACGCAGTTCTTTTTGTAAGTGTACTCCGCCTCTTAGGCGTAGCCCTGTCTTTCTAATAAACTCTCAGTGAATTTTGTCCACAGCGATTTATAAATAGTCATTAAACTGTTTGAAAATAAACAATGAATCAAGGTGATAATTGCATTGAACAGAACAAGAATTCAGAAACTGACTGCTTGCTGGAGCAAAAGGAGTTGTTAACAGAAGCAGCATCATTGCCACCGTGCAGTAGTTTTGGATCGGAATGATAGTCGAAAGATTTTCTCGCACAATTTAATGCACGTGCTAGGGGGCAGGGTTCGGAGGAATGTGCGCAGGATGCTCAAGTGTTCCGAAATGAGTGTGTTGTGATTTAGATATTGCCGGGGATGTGATTACTTAACATTGGGGAACATAACATTTAAGTTGTTCACTTACTCGGTCTCGTCCACTTAGAGCCAAGGCCGTTCTTCCAGGTGAGGCAACACCTGGGTCGTACATTGTGTCCGTTGTTCGCGATGCGGTTTCCGTGCATTGATCGTCGTAATACGGGGAACCGCTTCGTCGAGCACCCTCACACAATCAGCCACCGGTGGGACATCCCAGTGACCAAATATTTCAATTTTATGTACCATTCTCTTTCCGACGTACCAAGATGAGTTCACCCTCAGGATGGAGGAGGGACAACATAGATTCGATGAGAACAGAAAACCATAATACATAGGAATAGAAAATACCCTTCGAGTCTTACCCACCTATAAATCCGCGGTGTTCAATTTACCACTTCGGTCCCAGTCTACTGTCTTCTCCACGTATCACGCCAGACACTGATCAATCAAGCATTACGTGGTGAATCAAGCTTCTGCCTTAACTGCACAGACAGGTGGACTCAACATGTGTCTATGGCAACGAATTCCACAAGTTCCCCACTCTCTGTCTGAAGCAATTCCTCCTCACCTCTGATCAAAAAAGACGTCCCTTCATTCTGAAGCGGTGTCCCCTGGTCCTAGACAGTGCCACCACAGGAACTGTCCTCTCACCCTTCACTCTGTCAAGGCATTTCCGCATTCGATTGCTTTCAAAGAGGGTACCATTCATTGTTCTGATTCCAGTGAATACAACCCATCGTCTTCAAACGATGTTCATAGGCAAGCCCTTCAATCTTGGAATCAATTCCTTAAACCTCCTTTGAGCACTCTCCATTTTCGGCACATCCTTTAGAAGATAGGGGTCCAAAGAAACTGCTTACTGTTCTCCAAGTGATATCTCACCAGCACTTTATAAATTCTCCAAATGACATCCTTGTTTTATTTTAAATATTCCCTTCCTCTTGAATATAATGATAACATGGCATTTGCCATCATCACCGCAGACTAATTCTGCTAATTAGCATTTTGAGGAATCCTGCGCAAGGACGCCGTCCCCTTATGCCACAGGATTGTATTTTCGTTATTTTGAAGACGGGCAACTTGCCCATTTTCTTCTACTAAAGTGCATGAGCTTAGATTTACCGACACAGTATTCAATCTGCAACTTCTTTGCCCATTCTCCCAGCCTGTCCAGGTCCTGGTGTAGCCTCCCTACTTCACCAAAACCATATGCTCTCCACTCATCTTGTCATCGCCTGCAAACCTTGCAACAAAGCCATCAATTCCATCATTTAAATTGTTCGTATTATTATTCTCCATTTATTCCCACTCTTTGTCCCCTGCCGGTCAGCCTCTGTTTCCTCCAAGGTGGAATCTTCCCTGTGTTGCCATGGGACCGTAGCGTGTTAACCAT